>NC_140487.1:108574570-108857070 GCF_964271855.1 Acomys minous | reverse complement strand
CTGGGGATCCCTTTTCCCCCAGGACTTCTTGGGGCTCCCAGACAACTGGGCGGGGGGGGGGGGGACAGCTTTCCTTGGCTTCCAGTTCCCTGGGTTCTGCATGGAGACACAGGGCCAGTGGGCAGAGGGTGAACATGTCTCCTCGGGACTCCTTTGCGACTCCTTCACTCTCCGATTCCGGATGTCATGGCCTCCTGCGACGGTATTTGCATCTGTTTACATATATTTGCATGGAAAGGCCAGATCATCAAACTCTTGCCCTTCTTCTAGGGCTGAGGGGAGACTGAGGAGGGGGTTGATGAGGGAGAGTGCTGTGAGAGCCTACCTGGTTAGCTGGGGTGACCGTGCATCCTCAGCCAGGTGGCCCTTCAAATAGGAGCTGCAAGAACAGTAAAGCTCATAGCAGGTCCTCCTCGTTGGGGCCACTAGAGAGAAGGTGCCCTCCTCATATAGGACCAGGCTGTGGAGCTGGTAACTGGAGCAAGACATCTCCCTATTGTACCCCCCCCCCCCCGCAAGGGACACCCCACCTAGACTGGAGCCAGCATGGTTTGGGGCATTTCCTCCCTCAGGCACCAAAGAACTGGTGTCGCCTGGCCGGCTTCTGCCATCTGGGGCTCAGCGGCTGGGCAGCTCTCCAGCTCTCCTCACTCCTTTCTATGAACTTTCCCTCAGTTGCTGAGCTCATTCTACACTTTCTGGGTGAAATTTTCTCCTCTAGTCTCTACCTCTATAGCTCTGCCTCTCCATGAAGGTCCAGCCTATTGCTATCCCCACCCCCTGGTCCTTGTCAACACTATTAATAGTGGCCACTGCCAGCATTTATGAGTACCCTGTTGCTTTCATATGTCACTCCCAGTCATGTGTGTTGGGGGGCTGTTCACTCCTGCATACAGAGACCAGAGGCCAGCATTGGATGTCTTCCTCCATCGCTTAAAAAATATTTTATTTTGGGCAGTGGTGGTGCATGCCTATAATCCTAGCACTCATGGAGGCAGAGGCAGGTAGATCTCTGTGGGTTCCAGGCCAGCCTGGTCTTCAGATTGAGTTCCAGGACAGCTAAGGCTTCATAGAGAAACCCTGCCTCAAAAAGACAAAAAAAAAAAAAATTTATTTTTTTTTTTTTTTTGGTTTTTGAGACAGGATTTCTCTGTGTAGCCTTGGCTGTCCTAGACTCACTTTGTAGATCAGCCTGGCCTCGAACTCACAGTATCCGCCTGCCTCTGTCTCCCAAGTGTTGGGATTAAAGGTGTGTGCCACCATGCCCCGGCCCAACAAAAAAAATTTTTTTTATTTATTAACTTATTTTAAGACAGGGTCTCCATTATGTATCCCTGACTGACCTGGAACTCACTATGTAGATCAGACTGGCCTTAAACCCACAGAGATCTGCCACCTCAGTGCTGGGATTAAAGGGATACATATAGTACCCAGGTCACCCAGATTGTGAGACTCCCAGAAAGGACCACCAGGACTCGATACCGATGCAACACACACAGGGTCCTGTATTATGGGCTCAAGCTCAGCCCACAGTCCTTCCTGACACAGTAGGATAGGAGAGTGGTGCAGAGCTTCCAGGGCAATGGGTTTATAAAGGGGAAAAACCGTAAAGGGGCCGGGGGTTGTGTGTCACAGGGATGGCAACCTTTAGGCGGGTTGGGTGGAGGCCGGATCTCAACGGGAAGATTTTTATCTCAGAGGAACACTGGGAGCTGATTATATCTAATCAGTTCCGGTGGAGTTTCTGGAGAGTGCTGGCAGGTGCAGTTTACAGCGAGTGGTACGTGGTCACTCCCGGAATGCAGGGAGAAGTCAGGGTCATCTAGAGGGCAAGTGCTCACAGACCACAGAGACCGTGGCATTAGCTACAGAACATACAGAACACAGCATCAGTTTGCTCCTTGCATACACACTTGGTTTTTATGTGGGGGCAGAGGGCCCAAACTCAGGACTTTATGGTCATACATTTCCCTGACTTATTCATCTCTTCAGCCTCTCCTGCGTCTTATCATTGGCTCAGCTATGAAGTGGGCGCTTGATAAACACTGGCTGCGTGGATAGGGGGTGCGGCTTCACTACAGAGCACAAGCTTGGCATTCATGACTCCTTGGGTTTAATCCCAGCATTTGCAGACGCGCGCACACGCACACACGCGCAGGCACACACACACACACGTGTACAGACACATGAACAAGAAAGAAAGAAGAGAGGTTTATGGTGGTATACGCCAGCGTGCCTCATCCCAGCACTGGTGAGGCAGAGGCAGGCAGAGCTCTGTGCATTTGAGGCCAAGCTGGTTTACCAAGTGAGTTCTAGGCCAGGGCTAGCCCTGGCTATATAGCGAATTCCTGTCTCAAAGGCACAAAACTCAGAGCCGGGTGTGCTCCCTGTGCGCGCCTGTAATCCCAGCACTTGGGAGGCAGAGGTAGATGGGTCTCTGTGAGTTCGAGGCCAGCCTGGTCTACAAAGTAAGTCTAGTACAGCTAAGGCTACACAGAGAAACCCTGTCTCGGAAAACAAGAACAAAAACAACCAACCAACCAAAAAAAAAAAAAAAAAGCACAAAGCTCAGAGATGAGCTATGCTTTGGCTGTACCACACTTCCACGCCCAGGGCCACAAAACTATCAGCCAATCCCTGTGCAACAAACCCCATCTCACCCAAAGAGGCACCCTTAGGGAAGTGACTGCTTGTTCCATTTTGAGTCCCTTGGAGCCTTGGAAACAGCTGCTGTTAGCATAGGCAAATCCAGTGGGTGGTCCAGGGTGCCTAGAGGCAGTGGGCCTGGCCCAGCTGTGAGAGGTAAGGGTTGAGCTGAAGAAGGGAGCACCACCGAGTGATGGGGGGAGAGGAAGGGAATGAGATCACCCGTGCAGCAACCCACCTGGAGGGCCTGTCCTATGTGAGGGGGCGGCGGGCGCGGCTGCGGGGTGGTGGTGGCGGTGGCTGCGGTGCCGTGTCAGGGGACCCAGGGGCTGAGCTCCTATGGGGTGAAGGGATTCCTGAGTGGGATGCCCTGGGGTCTTACAGTCCCACCTCTGGGGATGTGTCTCACCTAAGCCTTCCTACAGCCGTGCCAGGCTCTGCACACAGGCCTGCGTGTGGCTACTTATGAGTCAATATGGAAACGAACCCCGCAGCCATTGATGGGATCCAGGCAAATAAATTATGACCATCTGGACAAAGTCACAGGATGCATCTGATCTGTGAGCGAGTGGTGACTTACAGAACTGCACGGAATCCACTTTGTGCTATAAAAATGCTAAATGTGTGTACAGAGGTTTTAAATCCCCAGAGATGGTGGTAAATCCGCTGCTAACTGCAGTTATATTCAGGGAGGGGCCAAGGGACGGTTGTCTTAGTCTTACTTTTCATTTGCTGTGATAGACACCATGACCGGAGGCAAGTTATAAAAAGAGAGCGTTTCACTTGGGGGTTCATGGCTCCAGACGGCTGGAGTCCATGACCATCACGGCAGGGAGCATGGCAGCAGGCACACAGGCATGGTGCTGGAGACGCAGCTGGGAGCTCACCACTGATTCTGTGATAAGAGACAGACAGCAAGCTCGGCACGGTGGCGCACGCCTTTAATCCCAGCAGTCGGGAGGCAGAGGCAGGTGGATTGCTGGGAGTTTGAGGCCAGCCTGGTCTACAAAGTTAGTCCAGCACAGCTAAGGCAACACAGAGAAAGCCTGTCTCAAGAAGAAAAAGAGAGAGAGAGAGAGAGAGAGAGAGAGAGAGAGACAGAGACAGAGAGACAGAGAGACAGAGACAGAGAGCAGGAGTTAACTGGAAATGGTTTTGGGTTGTGAAACCTCAAAGCCCACCCCCAGTGACATACCTCCTCCAATAAGACCACGCCTCCTAATCCTTCCCAAACAGTTCCAATGGAAGATCAAGTATTCAAATGTACGCTATGCACCTATGGAGCCCTTTTTAAATTTTTTTAAAATTTTTTTTTTTGAGACAGGGTTTCTCTGTGTAGCGTTGGCTGTCCTGGACTCGCTTTGTAGACCAGGCTGGCCTCGAACTCACAGCGATCCGCCTGCCTCTGCCTCCAGCTTAGTGGGACTTTCTTATATACTATCATGGTAGGTTGGAAGTAGGGGAAGGAGCCTGACTCCAACTTTTTTTTTTCCCTCTTTAAGATTAAAAAAAAAAAAGAGCTGGAGAGATGGCTCAGAGGTTGAGGGCACTGACTGCTCTTCCAGAGGTCCTGAGTTCAATTCCCAGCAACCACATGGTGGCTCACAACCATCTGTAGTGTGATCTGATGCCCTCTTCTAGTATGCATGTGTACATCAATAGAACACTGTACATAATAAATAAATTTTTTTGGTTTTGCTTTTGTTTTTGTTTTTTGAGACAGGGTTTCTCTGTGTAGCCTTGGCTGTCCTGGACTTGCTTTGTAGACCAGGCTGGCCTTGAACTCACAGTGATCCACCCGCCTCTGCCTCTTGAGTGCTGGGATTAAAGGCGTGTGCCACCATGCTTGGTTCATAATAAATAAATTTTTTAAAAAGATTTTTTAAAAAATTTGGAAGGCAGGGGCCACACAGGCTGCATTCCTGGAGGTGCGCCTCTGGAGGAATGGGGCGCCTCTGCCCACTCTGAGTCTTTCCACGCCCACCCCAGGTGCTGTCCCCACCTTACAGATAAGGAAATGAAGGCCCAGACCTGTGAGGTTCCTTGCCTGAGTTGGCACTAGCTGAGCTGGCAATCTCCTAGCACAGCTGGGACGGAGTGTTCTAAATAAGACCCAAGCACAGCGCCAGGGTTGTCAGTCAAAGGAGCCTCCTGCCTGCCAGGGAGTCCCAAGAGAGCTTCCTACCCCACCCCCACTGCCACCTCCGGCCTTAGGGCAGAGGGACTTAATTGTAAGGGTGGCAGAAGCTTCCAGACAGGAACCTTGAGTCAGAAATCTTCAACTCCAATCCCAGCCCGGCTTCTCCACCGGAAGGCGCCATTGTGAGTGGCTGCTTTTACCTGGCTGAGTGACTGAACTCTTCCTGAAAGAGAAGGTCAGAGATAGGTCGGAGGGCTTGGGAGGTGACTCAGTGGGTAAACATGAGGCCCTGAATTTGAACCCCCTGCACCTAAGTAAAAAGCCAGGAATGGAGGGGTCACCCCAGCACTTGGGGTGAGGGCATGCAGACAGAGTTTCCAGGAGCCATCTGGCCAATCAACTAGGCAAAATGTAAGCTTCCGCTTCAGTGAGAGACCCTGCCTCTCAATAATAAGACAGAAAACAGTAACAGAGACGGATGTTGGGCGTCCTGCCTGCTCACACAAGGGTGCAACCTCCTGCAGGTTCACAGGGCCCTCACACAGAGACACCACACACACACACCAAATACACATAGGCTACACACACACACACCACAGGAAGAAACTCTCCACACACACACACTCACACACACATGAACACACACACAGATTAAAAATAAAATTAGCCTGAGAAAAAGATACCCCAGATGAAATCCCTTTTTCTTTTTTCTTTTGAGACAGGGTTTCTCTGTGTAGCCCTGGCTGCCAGGAACTCGCTCTGTAGACCAGACTGGCCTCGAACTCACAGCGATCCACCTGCCTCTGCCTCCCAGGTGCTGGGATTACAGGTGGGTGCCACCATGACCAGCTGAAGATAACATTTTTTGAGGGGAGCCTTATGTAGCCAAGGCTATCCTAGAACGCGCTGTGTAACTGTGGCTAGCCTTGAACTCCTGGGCCTGAGTGCTAGATATACACCACCATACACCAACACTAACTATGTTCCTACCTTGGAAATATCTTTTTAAAAAAAAAAAAATATATATATATATATATATTAATTATGTGTATGTATGCGTCCAGACAGATACACATGAATGCAGGAGCCTACATATACCAGAAGTGTGTGATCACCCTGGAGCTAGTGTTACACGTGGTTGTGAGCTGGTCAACAAGGGTCCTCTTCCAGAGCAATGCATGATCTTTTTTAAAAAATTATTTTTAGGGGCTGGAGAGATGGCTTAGAGGTTAAGAGCGCTGGCTGCTCTTTCAAAGGTCCTGAGTTCAATTCCCAACAGCCACATGGTGGCTCACAGCCATCTATAATGAGATCTGATGCCCTCTTCTGGTGTGCATGCCGGCAAAACACTGTGTATTTAATAAATAAATAAATCTTTTTTAAACAATTATTTTTAGGGCCGGGCGGTGGTGGCACATGCCTTTAATCCCAGCACTCGGGAAGCAGAGGCAGGTAGATCTCTGTGAGTTCGAGGCCAGCCTGGTCTACAAAGTGAGGCCAGGACAGCCTATACAGAGAAACCCTGTCTCAAAAAGAAAAAATTATTTTTATTTTATTTTACTTTATCTGTATTGGTGTAAGAGTGTCAAAGTCTCTGAAATTGGAGTTACAGATAGTTGAGTTGTCATGTAGGTGCTGGGAACCTGGGTTGTCTGGAAGAGCAGCCAGTGCTCTTAACCACTGAGCCATTTCTCCAGCCCACAGTGCATGATCTTAACTGCAGAGTCATCTTCCCAATCCCTAAAATATCTTTTATTTATTTTTTAAATATAGAACGCTTCACGAATTTGCGCGTCATCCTTGCGCAGGGGCCATGCTAATCTTCTCTGTATCGTTCCAATTTTAGTATATGTGCTGCTGAAGCGAGCATCGTAAAATATCTTTTTAAAAATTTAATTATTAGCCGGGCGTGGTGGCGCACGCCTTTAATCCCAGCACTCGGGAGGCAGAGGCAGGTGGATCGCTGTGAGTTCGAGGCCAGCCTGGTCTACAAAGTGAGTCTAGGACAGCCAAGGCTACACAGAGAAACCCTGTCTCGAAAAACCAAAAAAAAAAAATTATTGTTTTTATATTTGTTTAGGGGGGGTGGGCCAATGTGCACAGTGAACCTGTGCAGGTCAGAGGACTGCTTGCAGGTTCAGTTCTCTCCTTCCGCTATGTGGGGTGTCCTGGGGATTGAACTCAGGTAGTCAGGGTTGCACGGGAAGCTTGAAAATATCTTAAAGGAGGGACCACAACAGTATCAGACAGAAATCCCCCCCCCCCCCCCCCCCGCTCCTCGCCCCATCCAAGCCACAATACAGCCCAAGACATACATGGGGTGGAAACAGGACCTTTATTTGGTGGTAGACGACCCCAGACTGGGTTGGTGGGAAGACACAGCAGAACTCCAGTGCCAGGCTGGGGGCCCAGCTGGCTGGCTGAGACATGAGGTGATTGAAAGACGCTCTCAGCTGCAGGTGTGCCAGGCCCAGGACAGGAAGGAGTTGTCAGCCATCAGTGCTAAGCCTGCTTGGTGCCCTGTGCTTACAGGACCAGAAACTGGTGGCCAAGGTTTGCCCCACCCCCTGTACCCATAAGGCAACCAAGAGAGCCTCTGAGTCCTCTGTCCCTTCAAATGTGGAGCCAGGACCACTGGGGTCAGATTCTGTAGAGGCCAGACAGAGAGAACACTCAGAGGCGAGGCTCCCCCCCCCCCCTTTCCAGAGAGCAGGGGTACAAATAGAAGAATAAACACTTTAATAAGAATAAACACAGCAGGCACACAGAAGCCTCGCCCAGCCCCTTCATCAGAGAAAACCACACTGTGCACCCGCAGCAGCCAGGGCTGCAGTGGGCTGGGGACTGGCCTGGGGGCTGTCACCTACTGGTTTTCTTCCCTGCTGGCAGCATGAGGAGACAAAGAGACAGGCTCAGCTGGACTCTCAGACACAGAACTCCGAGAGCTGAGGCCAGGTCCCACCCATCATCTGGCAGGGATAACCTCAGCTAGAGGTTAGAAAGAAAGGGTATGGCTCCCCCAGGGGGAGTCCTTGTCCTTGGGCCCAGCCCACAGGGAGACAGTTGCCAGGCAGGAGGGAGTCAGGAAGGCAGCTGGGCTCTGCTTGTGTACTCACAGTGTCTGGTAAGTGCTGTCCTTGGCCTTGAAGAAGCGCAGCACAAAGAAGGCTGTTGCTTGCAGACTCAGTACCAGCACAATGCCCCCGATGAAGCTGGCGCCATCAAAACCAGGGCTGTGGGCTTCAGGGACCGATGGGCTCCCTGCGGAGTGAGGCAGGTTGCAAGAAGCCACCCAGGATCCCAGACTCATCCCATAGCGGACTCCTTGAGACTTGAGTCCCCACGATGGGGCCTAGGCTACCATGTGCCAGTGTCTAGTGGAGGGCTGCAGCTCAGGGGTGGAACCCTTGCCTAGGTTTTCCAGTGAGGCCTATACAGTAACACACACACACACACACACACACACGCCACATGGGGGAGAGAAATGGAGGGAGGGGGAGGGGAGAGAGAGAGACACACACACACACACACACACACAGAGAGAGAGAGAGAGAGAGAGAGAGAGAGAGAGAGAGAGAGAGAGAGAGAGAGAGAGAGAGAGTTCATTTAGGCCCTTCAAGCCCTGCACGCTGGTGGAAGGGACAGTTGAGGCTGTCCATAGCTTTATGTCAGACACACCTCCTCTCTGGGTCTCCTGGTGACATGGGACCAACAGTGACCAAGTGCTCCTAACATCTCCCCCCGCCCCCTGCCCCCTGCTACCCCCTGCCTCACCCTCACCCCCCCCCATCCCTCACTAGCTCAGTAGAGGAAGGGACAGACCTAGAGCTCAGCCAACAGACCCCCTTCCAGCAACGGGCACAGGGCTTGCGGCACAGATGAAACGGTGCAGCCCTCAGGACTTCTAAACTCAGAGCCCTCAACCGAGAGAGGAAGAAACAGAGGAGAGGTGGAGGCCCAAGGTCAGCACCCTATTGAGCGGGCAAGTGAGGACTGGACAGTGGGCCCCGACCTGGCTGGCTCCCTGACTCTCCCCTCTGCCCTGCCCCCCTTTATAGGGAAGGCCTCAGCGCTGTAGTCACTAGTCTGGCTTCGGTGGCCAGACTAATCAGGGATTTCGTTTCAGGCCCTGGGCCAGGTGCCCAGGGCAGGAAAACACCGATAAGTGGAAGAGCACTCTCAGACAACGGACAGGGGCCCAACTGGGACCAGGGTCTCCTTTTCCGGAGGACATGGACGGTGCCGAATCTAAGAACGCTACATGAGGAGGATGGCCCTGCTGGCTGAGGCTCAGAGCTGCAGAGGATGCTGGGGCAAGAGGACAGAAAGGGAAGAAGTGAGCCGGGCACGGCAGATCTGGGGCTCAAGCCGAGGGAGCCGAGCCATCAATAATTTATTCTTTAAGATCAGTTTCCGGCTTTAATTAACCAAGAGCCTCTTCGGCCATGCTGCCTCAGCTTAGTGACCTCTAGGCCTGAGAGTGGGAGTTGGGGACCTAGAGGCAGATGGGGTGCCTTCCTACTTTGGGGACCTCAGCTTGCAGCAGGTGGTCACTGAGGGCATCTCCTAGCAACCGGAGAGCCACACCTCTTCAGCTCCAAGCACCCTGAATTCCCAGAACCTATAGGGACGGAGGCTGCCGCTTCCTGATGGCTTTGGATGTGTCAGACGCTGAAGTGGGCCTAAGACAGCCTCCTAAGTCCTCACGGCGCTGTGAGGCATGTATCCGCCCAACCCCGTCTTGCAGGTGGAGAAACACACCGGGAGAGGCCTCGGAGGACCGGGGTCATGAAGCATGCCTGTCAGTGCTGCTGCCCCACACTGCCCTTCCCTTCTGCCACCGTCCTACCTCCATTTCCTGGGGAGGACCCTACCTGTTGTACTTGTCTTCGGTTCATGGGTGGGATGGTGGTGGGGAGCTGAGGAGACAGGAAATCCACAATAAAACAGCTCTCTCCCTATCAGGAACCCGAAGCCTAGACCCATAGCTGGACCCACCTTCTATTCAGATCCCACCGCTGCCCCACCCAAGCCTGCTCATCTCCCACCTCCCACCTCCCCATCCACCCTGACCCCTTCTCTAGCTAAAGGGCTCTTTCCGAAGACCTCACTGTGCCTTATTTCAGAGGAAACGCAGGCTCCCCCAGCCCCTGGGCACACCTGGATCAATTTATAGGCTAGGACATCAGCCAGGGCAAGATCCCAGCTGTTTGTGGGTGCAGCCCACTCCCTGTGAGAGGCTAGTTAGTACCTCCTGGAGGCAGGCTGTGGCTGGGGACACCGCCCTCCTCTTCCTTATGTAGGCTTAGGGTGAACTCTCTTACCTGGGCATGACTCTGAGCGATTATAGACAGAGCAGCCTTCCTTGACCACCTCTGCTTGGGCCACACAGTGTCCTGGTGAGAGAAGCACCAGGGGAGACAGAGGTGTGGGACCAAAGGTGCGTGTGGAAGGGTTTAGACCCGGAGGATAGACTCAAGGAGGACCCGACTGCGTACCTGGCTCCTCGGGACCACATTGCTGCCAAACGCAAGTGGAGACGTTGTGTGCTCTGTCCACACAAAGGTCACAGTGTCCCAGGTGTTTGCAGCCCCCTTGGGCAGTAGGCCAGATATTCAGGCGGACCAGGGCTCCTCGCCCGAAGCCACGAGCTCCTTTACCTGGGAGTTGGGGGTAGAAATGGGAAGAAAGCAGCAAAGTGCCAGGCCCCCAAGCTGCAGCACCTCTCTCACGACAGTGGCTCCCACCTCTGTACATGTCCTGGTTACACCCACCTAGCACCCCCTGTCCCCCCAGGGGGTAAGTTCCCAGGGGCATTTGGAGTCACCTTCTCCATACCCGCCTAAGTTTCCTAGCCCCCAACACCTGAAGCCTATAAATTTGTGCTAAGATCTCAACACATCCTGGAGCTCTGCAGACATCGAAAAAAGTTCCCTTCCACAAGCCAAAGCTAATAAAGTAAGCTACACCTTCCACCTGCCCCTGCCTGGACCCCTAATCCTGCCCAGCGTTACCAGCTATAACCAGCTGGGTACACAGGAGGAGGTAACAACAACCGCCGTAGAGAGCAGCTCGCAAGGCGCGGGGTCCGGGTGCGGCCATGGGCGCGGGGTGGGGCCGGGATTGGGGGTCGGCGGACAGCTGGTGTGGCGCGTCCTTTCCTGACTCCACTCGCCGAGCTTGCCCGAGGGAGACCTGGGCAACGGGGGCGTGGCTGGCTGGTGGGCGTGGCTGGTGGGCGCGACCGGTAGGAGGGTCAGGTAGAGCTTTGGCTGTAGCAGAGCCCGAGAAGACACACGGCCAAGAGGCGTGGCTGTGTTCCGGGATTTGGGGCGGGGCCTGGACAAAAGGCTCAGGATTAAGTTCAGCTGGGTCACCGAAGGCTGGCCGCTTCAAGAAAGGAGTTCAAAGTGGTGGCTCAAGGTTTTAATCCCAGCACCTGGAGGGAGAGGCAGGCAGATCTCTCTGAGATCTGGCTTGTCGACATAGCAATTGTGTTTTGGTGAGTTTTTAGGGAATCAACGTGTAGCTCTGGCTGTCCTGGAACTCACTATTGTAGACCAGTGCTGGGACTAAAGGTATATATTTATCATCTAAACTCTAGTGGTTCTCAAGCAATTGCTCGCAACCCTTTTGGCAAACCTCTATCTCAAAAAGTATCTGCATTAAAATTCATAGCAATGATCACTCAGGGAGGCAGAGGCAGGCGGATCGCTGTGAGTTCAAGGCCAGCCTGGTCTACAAAGTGAGTCTAGGACAGCCAAAGCTACACAGAGAAACCCTGTCTCACAAAACAAACAAAAACAAACAAACAAAAAACAATTAATAGCAATAGCAAAATTAAGAGACGGGAGGATCTCTGTGAGTTTGAAGCCAGTTTGGTCTTATAGAGTGAATTCCAGGACAGCCAAAGTTACACAGAGAAACACTGTCGTCAAAAACAAACAAAAACAAAAAAGCTAAATTATAGCTATGAAGTAGAAACAAAAATAATTTTATGGTTGAGGTCACCACAACAGAAGGAACTGTATTAAAGAGTTGCAGCATTAGGAAGGTTAGGGACCACTCTAGTCCCTGTTCTTTTGGTTTTGGTTTTAGATTTTTTTTGAGACAGGGTTTCTCTGTGTAGCCTTGGCTGTCCTGGACTCACTTTGTAGACCAGGCTGGTCTCGAACTCACAGCGCTCCGCCTGCCTCTGCCTCCCGAGTGCTGGGATTAAAGGCGTGCGCCACCACGTCCAGCTCCGCAGCTCCTTCTTAGTCAGTTGTGGCCCTCTTAGTCCTTAGCCTGTCCTCTCCTGGGATCATCAGAAGCTTAAGATCATCCTTGAGCTGGGCAGTGGTGGCTCACGCCTTTAATCCCAGCACTCGGGAGGCAGAGGCAGGTGTATCTTTGTGAGTTCAAGGCCAGCCTGGTCTACAAGGTGAGTCTAGGACAGCCAAGGCTACACAGAGAAACCCTGTCTTAAAACGAAAAAAAAAAATCATCCTTGAACTTCTTTGCTACAGAGGGAGTTAAAGGCTAAACTAAGCAAAGACCACCTGCCATACAGGGCATGGGGTGCTAGCCCAGCATAGTGGTACATGCGCGTGCACACACACACACATACACACACGCCTTTAAATCCCAGCACTCGGGAGGCAGAGGTAGTCAGATCTATGTGAGTTTGGGGACAGCCTGATCTACAAAAAGAAAGTTCTAGGACAGCCAGGAAGGGGGTGTGGTAGGGGTGGCTGGAGAGATACATGGCTTAGTAATTAAGAGCATTGGCTGTTCTTCCAAATCTCAGTTTGATTCTAGGGTCACATGGTGGCCCACAACCATCTGGAACTCTAGTCCCAGGGGATCCAGTGCTGCCTTCTAGCCTCCACAGGCAGCAGGCACTGTGAGTTCGAGGCCAGCCTGGTCTACAAAGTGAGTCCAGGACAGCCAAGGCTAACACAGAGAGACCCTGTCTTGAAAAACCAACCCCCGCCCCCCGCCAAAAAAAAACCCTAAATAAAATAAAAAACATCACAACAAGAAAGGGATTTTGGGGCCTGGAGAGATGGCTCAGTGGATAAGAGCACTGTCTGCTCTTCCAGGGGTCCTGAGTTCAATTCCCAGCACCCACATGGAGGCTCACAACCATCTGTAATGTGATCTAATGCGCACTGTATACATAATAAATAAATCTTTAAAAAAAAAAAAAAAGAAAGAAAGGGATTTTGCCAGGCAGTGGTGGCAGACGCTGTTAATCCCAGCACTTGGGAAGCAGAGGCAGGTGGATCACTGTGAGTTCGAGGCCAGGCTAGTCTACAAAGCGAGTCTAGGACAGCCAAGAATACACAGAGAAACCCTGTCTCAAAAAACAAAACAAAACAACAAAAAAAAGGATTTCATCTGGGGTATCTTTTTCTCAAGTTAACTTTATTTTTATTTGTGTGTTCATGTGTGTGCAAAAGCAATGATTTTTGTTCACTGCAGTATTTCTTCTCTGTGCCTGGCAAAGAGATACTCAGTGTTGCTTTCCTCCTAGCACCCATTCCAACTCAATGTCAGGGCACTGGTTGTTTTGTTTTGGGGAGGAGGTTTAAGACAGGGTAGCCTTGGCTGTCCTGGAACTCTGTAGACCAGGCTGGCCTTGAACTCAGAGATTCACCTGCTTCTGCCTCTCAAGTGTTGGCATTAAAGGCATGTGCCACCAACTCCGGGCTCTGAAGAGGACACTGTTATTGGAAATTGGTTGAATGAGGAGCCAGAGAGGTTGCTCAGTGGTTAAGTGAACCTGTTCCTTCCTTCCTTCCTTCCTTCCTTTCTTTCTTTCTTTCTTTTCTCGAGACAGGGTTTCTCTGTGTAGCCTTGGCTGTCCTAGACTCGCTTTGTAGACCAGGCTGGCCTTGAACTCACAGCGATCTGCCTGCCTCTGCCTCCCGAGTGCTGGGATTTAAGCCATGGGCCATGAAGCCTGGCAACCTGTTGCTTTTTCAGAGGACTTGGGTTCAATCGCTAACTCTTAGAGCTCAGTCTTTAATAGTTTCAGTTCCAGAGGCTCTGATGCCCACTCTTATGGCCCTAGAGAGTACCAGACACACAAGCAGTGCACAGACATATATGCAGACAAAAATTCTATACACACGATGTAAAAATAAATCAAACTTTAAAATAGAACACTGGTTCAATGAATGGATCTGTAAAAAAACAAACAAAACAAACATGTACAAACTATTCTGTCTCCTGTGAGAAAAACACACACACACACACACACACACACACACACACACACACACACACACGGGCTGAGGCACATACCCCCCCCCTTTTTTTTTTCTGAGACAGGGTTTCTCTGAGTAGCCCTGGCTGTTCTGGACTCTTGTAGACCAAGCTGGCTTCTAACTCACAGACACACCGCCTCTGCCTCCCAAGTACTGGGATTAAAGGCATGTGCCACCACACCCAGCTGCCCCTCTCTTTGAATGTAAGCCCCAGGTCCCCAAGCAGGTGGAGAAGCCTGAAATAATAAAAGTTTTACTGGGGTGCATGCGTGTGTAAGCGCACGTGGTGGAATGCTTGTTTAGCATGCTGGAAGCCGGGGTCTGGTCCCTGCATACCTGTAATACCATCACTCTGGAGGTGGAGAAGGAAGAACAGACATTCAAGTTTGAGGTCAGCCTTGGCTATGTGAGACCCTTTCTCCAAATGAAAGAAATTTTGGGGGGTCCTAGAGAGAGGACTCAGAGGTTAAGAGCACTGGCTGCTCTTCCAGAAGACCCAGCACCCGCAAGGCAGCTCACAGCTGCCTGTAACTCCAGTTTATGTGGATTCAACACCTTCACACAGCTATACATGCAGATAAAACATGAATGCACATGAAATAAAAATAATTTTTTAACAAGGTTCAATTGGACTGGCTCAGCGGTGAAGAGTACCGACTCTTTTTCCATAGGGCCTGGGTTCAATTCCCAGCACCCACATGGCAGCTCACACCTGTCTGTAGCTCCAAGATCTGACACCCTCACACAGATACATGTAGGCAAAACACCAACACACATAAAATAAAAATAAACAATTTTTTTTTTTAAAGTTTCTTTTGGCAGGAATGTGCATAGCCATCTGCTGGCCACCTGAGGAACTGCAAGTTTGTCTGTGAGACCCCCCCACCTTCTCCTCAGTCCCTTTTAGGGCAAGGGTGCCATCTATGCTAGAGTGGGAAAGACACTGGGCTTGGTTACAGCTTCGCCGTTCAGTTCCACCACTCACGGTGTGGTTTTGGACAGTAAGTCCAAATTTGGACAATGAAATGTGACCTCTGCCCCTTCGTTTTGTACAGGTTGTTGGTGGGAAAGACTGGCACATGTGTTGGTGCTGGGGAAGAAGCGGGGAGGAAGGGGGCAAGAGGGACTGAGAAAGGACTGTGCTGCCCCTGGACAGGATCTCAGGGAGGAGAGAGCAGGTGAGAAGAGCTGACCCCGGCCAGATACAGTGGAGTCTGAGGCCAGCCTGGGCTACAGATCGTCTGTTTCTGTCTCTGTCTCTGTCTCTCTGTGTCTTTCTCTTTGTCTCTCTGTGTTTGTCTCTCTCTGTGTCTGTCTCTCTGTCTCTGTCTGTCTCTTTGCGTCTGTCTCTGTCTCTCTGTCTCTGTCTCTCTGTCTCTCTGTCTCTGTCTCTGTCTCTCTCTCTCTCTCTCATACACACACACACACACACACACACACACACACACTTTGGTGCCTGAGTGAGCACACATGTGAGAATTTATTGCCTCACTCAGTCTCTGAGTCTCCCCGCAGCTCACAAGTTAGATACACACCCTCGTTCTCTCCCTCCCTGGCAGCCAGAGAGGCAACCTTCACCATAAAGAACACAGCGACATGCAAATGAAGTCCACGGCCATCTGCCTACTTCAGTAGAAACACCTGGTCGGTTAAGTCTTCACCCTGGGATGGCAACTGTCACTAAGAAGAAATTTGAAGAAAACTAGCCCAAATGTCCAGGACCGCAAAGGACGTCGTCTTTATATTTAAGATTCAGCACCCACTTTGGTGGTGGGTTGTTGGGGGCACTGCGGAGGGACACAACTTGCTTGGGTGGGATTTTATAATTATTATATAAAGAAAAACTAATCTAAACACAGATTGCAGGATATGGACGGTATTGAAGTAAAGATCTCAGAACAGCCAGGGTCGGGGGAGAAGGCAGGAGAGAGTTAGAGAAATGGCTCAGCAGTTAACAGCACTTGCTGCCCTGCTAAAGGACCCAGCACCCACTTCAGGCAGCTCACAACTACATATAAAACCCAGCTCCAAGGCATTTGATACCATCTTCTGGCCTCTGAGTACCTACACATTCATGGCATACACTCAACATAGTAACACACACATGCACACAAGTAAAAAAAAAAAAAGCTAGGGGGGACAGAGTGGAGGAGGCAAAGGCCAAGTTTGAAGTGACACACAGGGGCATCTTTTCTTTTGGTACAGGGTCTCATGTGGTCCAGGCGGGCCTCAGACTCCCTATGAAGCTCAGGGTGACCTCAAATTCTTGATACTTTATCACCCAAGAGCTGAGATTACAGGCATGTACCCCCCCCCCCCATACCTGGTAGGTAGTTCTCACCAGCAGATCAGTGAACTGCAAAATGGCCACTCGGGGCCTGGAGAGATGCCTCAGAGGTTAAGAGCTCTCTCTGCTCTTCCAGAGGTTCCTGAGTTCAACTCCCAGCAACCACATGGTGGCTCAGAACCATCTACAATGGGATCTAGTGCCCTCTTCTGACACGCAGGTGTGCATGCAGATAGAGCACTCATACACAATAAATTAAATTTAAAAGACAAATAAAGCGGCTTGAACATATATTAAAAAAACAAAAACAGGGCTGGAGAGATGGCTCAGAGGTTAAAGACTCTGTCTGGTCCTCCAAAGCTCCTGAGTTCAATTCCCAGCAACCACACGGGGGGGGGGGGGGGTTGTCATAACCATCTATAATGAGATCTGGTACCCTTTTCTGGCCTGTTGGCTCACATACAGGCAGAATACTGTATAAATAATAAATAACTCTTTTTAAAAAATAAAAAACAAAACGAAAAACAACAAAAACAAAACATCGCTCATCTGCCACTTTCATCCCAATGCCCTAGCACCTTGTTTCTGCTCCCTTCTCTGTTGGGGACTTGGCTAAAAATAAGGAGAGGGGTTAATATCCAAGTGCTGGGGAGCTGATGCCCTGTGATGCACTTGTCTTCTCTCTTAGACACACCATCAGGACCACTGTCGCTTTCACTGTGTTTGTCTTTCTCTCTTGGAATGTGTTTACTTTTAATGTGTTTAGATATTTATTATTTGATCTACAGCTGAGTGTTTGGGGGTGTTTGTTTGCTTTTTTGAGACAGGGTTTCTCCATGTAGCCCTGGCTGTCCTAGACTCGCTCTGTAGACTAAGCTGGCCTGGAACTCACAGAGATTATAGGTGTGTGCCACAGAGCCCAAGTGTTTGTTTGTTTGGTTTGGGTTTTTGTTTGTTTGTTTGTTTGGTTGGTTGGTTGGTTGGTTTTGGTTTTTCAAGCCAGGGTTTTTCTGTGTAGCCTTGGTTGTCCTGGACTCACTTTGTAGACCAGGCTGGCCTCGAACTCACAGCGATCTACCTGCCTCTGCTTCCCGAGTGCTGGGATTAAAGGCGTGCGTCACTGCCCCATTTCCCATTGCCTTTGTGACTGTCCCTGCTACATTTCATCACCCAACAGATAATAGTAACTGAATACCATCGTATGTCAGGCACAAACCAAATACAGGCATTGCTGTCACGTGGCTTATCCTGCAGTGGGACAGACTGCGACTCCAAGCAAGCAGAAAAGGAAGCTCAGGTGAGTATTGTGTTATAGGGGTCCTGCAACACCCTAGAACATGACACACAGAGTAGATATGGACAGGGACAGGGTCAGCTGGTCATCTGTGACAGAGGTCAGGAAGCCCTTTGGGGGGGAAGAGGTGGCTACAAGCGGCTCTTTGGAGGGAGCAAAGGGCCCTAGCACAGGGGCAGGCCATGAAAGAGCCTGCAGCTCCTTGGCACCACTCTTCCTTTTCTGAGTGTCCCCTTGTGCCTCCCAGGTGGCCTCCAGTGGCCAGCTATACCACTGACGGCCAGTGCTGATAGTGGGCCAAACCCCTCCAAACAGTCCCCAGCAGGTTAGAAGTGAACACACAGGCTCAGAAGGTCTGGCAGACGTCTCAAAGTCACGCAGCTAGGAAATAAATGGAGCTAGTGGACTCCTGACCTTTCCCACCGGCTGCATTTCCCATATCCGACCCCAAAGTGTGCCGTCCTGCCCAGGTTCTGCCATCTCCGTGAGGGTATGATGGGCCCTGCTTCTTGGCCTTCTTCTTTTCTTCAGCCTCAGACCCTCCTTACCTGACCCCTGACTCCCATCACCCTCCTACAGTCTTGAACATTCCAGAGAAGATCAAAGGGAGAGGGGGGCAGGACTGGCCACTGGGGTCAGATCTGATGAGCGGGGTTTCCCCTAGGGATAGAGCTGGCTGGGATAGCGAAAAGGAAGTTTTCTTCCTGCCCCACCCCCTGGTACTAAACTGGGTGGGCAGAGAGAGAGGCTGCTCTGAGCACGCAGCTGCTGGCTTCTTCTGCTTCCAAGTTCTTCCCGACTCCCTGTGTCCTGCTGCTTCGGGGAAGTGACCTGCCCCCACCCCACCCCCCAGATTCCCCCACCGCGCTGGCTTTCCAGATCCTTGAATAAATAATTCAGGTTCTGAAATCTTGCCAGGCGCACCCTCCCGTGCTGCGAGAACGCTATTGGGCCCATAGGAGTGACGTCACCCGGCTCCTTATTCCAATCCAAGCATCACGGGACCTGTCCTGGCAGCAACTTACCTGCTGGGTCACCGTCCAGACAGACTTCCTACCCTGTTCCCCCACTCTGGCGCCCACTCACAAGTCATTTGACTTTCAATTCCAGGACCCCAAAGCCCTCTTTTAGCTTTGTCGCCTCAGTCCTTTAGCATTTGACAGGGTCACAGTGACCTGAAGTTCCTTCATCTGAATACTCATCTCCAAAGCCTTATCACCACCTCTGCCACCCTTGAGTCTCTGAGTTCCATCATGCTGCAGAGTCACCCTGACACTGCTGTGGCTGCCCTGAGGAGCCCTAACCGGCCCGTCCCCCGCCCCCACGTCAACGTCCCACAGTCACCATCCTCCAAGATCCTGTCACCACGTTCATAGCGTCACAGCCACCCACTTCCCTGCTCCCTCGTGCTCCTGTCACTGTCACCTCAGGGGCCTATCAGAAGCAAAGCCTGTCACCCTCACCGGGGACACCGCCTATTTCTCCTCATCACCTGTCTGGTGTCAGCTCATTTCTGCTACCCGAGGATGCTCATCACCCCCCGCAGACTATCCTGGTTCCCTTGCCTCTTCCCACATCCTCTGTGGCCTCCCTGAGTCTCTTCTGAGTCTCTCCCACTAGCGCCCCCAAAACCCCCGACCCGCAGAGGGCGCCGCGTCAAGGACAGCGCCAGCCGGCTCCGGAGGGGGCGGGGCCGCGGCCACGGTCACTTTTTATGAATGGGGGAGCGGGCGGTGCGAGGCCTCATTACTATGCCGCGCAGCACGCGCTGCGCTCCAGCGCGCCGTGCCCATTGGCCGACTGGGCTTCTGACGTCACCAAACCGGGGGCCGGGGGGCGGGGTGGGGCGGGGTGACTCACGCCGCGTCTCCCGCGGCCGCGGGGGCTTCTTGGGGTCCTCGCACACCTTGCACTGCCAGGACCTGAGTGGAGGCTCCCCGCGGCCCGGCCGCGCCCGGTCCTGAGCCACTGGTGAGTAGTAGTGGGCCTTGCTGCGGGTACCCAGAGTCTGGGAGGACACAGGGTGCAGGGGCGCTGGGCGGGCGGAAGGCTGCTTGCGGCTGCTCGGGGTCGGGAGGGATCCTAGCTGGGATTCTGGATTAGCAGATTCTGCGTTAACTGGCAGCTCCCTGAGTGTTCGGCTGCCCGAGAGGTGTGATGGGGTGACCCGGCAAAGGGTGAGCATTCCTGCGGGACCCGAGGCTCTGGAGGGACTGGCGGTCATCTGAGGTTGAGAGGGCAGGAGGCGTCTGGGGCAAGCACTTTGGCGTCCGAGCAGCGGGAGGTGTCTTATTTAGGGCTTCAGCTATCTAAGGCAGGTGGCGGAGTCAGGCCCAAGATCCAGGTGTCCGGACAGAAGTGGGGGTGGGGGTGTCTGACTCAGGAATTTAGGCTTCCACCAGGGGGTGTCTGCTACGGAGACACAGAGGTCAGGGGGCGGAAAAAAAAAAGAAAAGAGGTCTGTCCGGAGACAGTAGTCTGTTAGAGAGTGTAGGGAAAATGAGTTCCCAGGTGTTACCCTAGGAATGTCGAGTGGGGGCTGGCAAGGAGCTGCACCGGCTTTGCCTGGGGGCGGAGCCTGAGGCTGACGGTGCTGCGAATCGTGAGGGGTCTTGGGAGCTTCAGGAAAGAGTCATCATCTCTGATGGGAGGGAGCTGACTGCCCTCCTCCTTGACATGTCTCTCTCTTCTTCTCAGGGCACTCCCACTCCCTCATCATGAGCCTTTTCAGGGCACCCCCTTGAATCCTATGGTTTCCCTCATTCACTTATAGTAAGCTTTGATTCACTTCTTTGACCACACGTGGCAAAGAGGTCTTTAGGACTTAGAGGAATGGAAAGGAGGGGGTGAGGAGACCAGGAAAAGGAACTCTTATTTAGTTAGAGGCCTGGAGGCGTCAGAGGACAAAGTATTGGGGCCAGAGCATCAGGACCTGAATTGGGGACCAGGACATCGCTACCCTACCAGTCATCCTCAGAGGCTTCTCTCCTCCCTCCAGGGGCCTCATGTCAGGATATACAGGCCTGTCACTGTCTCACGGGGGGCCTTTCTTTTTACAGGTACCAAGATGTGGGGTGCAGGGAGCTTCCTGGCCTGGTTCTCAGCTGGCTCAGGCAGCGTGAATGTGAGCAGCGTGGACCCAGCAGAGGAGCCCACAGGCCCAGCTACGCTGCTGCCCTTGCCCAAGGCCTGGGATGTGGTGCTGTGCATCTCAGGCACCCTGGTGTCCTGCGAGAACGCCTTGGTAGTGGCCATCATTGTGGGCACGCCCGCCTTCCGTGCCCCCATGTTCCTGCTGGTGGGCAGCTTGGCCGTTGCAGACCTGCTGGCAGGCCTGGGCTTGGTCCTGCATTTTGCTGCTGTCTTCTGCATTGGCTCACCGGAGATGAGCCTGGTGCTGGTTGGCGTGCTCGCCATGGCCTTTACTGCCAGCATCGGCAGCCTGCTGGCCATCACTGTTGACCGCTACCTTTCCCTGTACAACGCTCTTACCTATTACTCAGAGACAACAGTCACTCGGACCTACGTGATGCTGGCCTTGGTGTGGGTGGGTGCCCTGGGCCTCGGGCTGGCTCCCGTGCTGGCCTGGAACTGCCGGGATGGCCTGACCACGTGTGGTGTGGTGTATCCACTCTCCAAGAACCATCTGGTGGTTCTGGCCATCGCCTTTTTCATGGTGTTTGGCATCATGCTGCAGCTCTATGCCCAGATCTGCCGCATCGTCTGCCGCCATGCCCAGCAGATTGCCCTCCAACGACACCTGCTGCCTGCCTCTCACTACGTGGCCACCCGCAAGGGCATCGCCACATTGGCCGTGGTGCTTGGCGCCTTCGCTGCCTGCTGGTTGCCCTTCACTGTCTACTGCCTACTGGGAGATGCCAACTCGCCATCTCTCTACACCTATCTCACCCTGCTCCCTGCCACCTACAACTCCATGATCAACCCGGTCATCTACGCCTTCCGCAACCAAGACGTGCAGAAGGTGCTGTGGGCCATCTGCTGCGGCTGTTCTACTTCCAAGACTTCGTTCCGGTCCCGGTCCCCTAGTGACGTCTAGTTGCATCCTGGTGAACCTGTGGCTTTGACTACTACTATAGAACTCCAGAATGTTAGGACCACCAGGGCTTTAGTTCCAACCACCCCGCCCCACCCCAGCTCCACGCCCTGAAGACCCAGCTGGTTCTGGAGTTCTAGGACATTGGGTGTTTTTTAGGGTCTTATTCAAGATTCCTGCAGGGGCCCAGCCCGGCTGGCTGCATGGGTCTAGAATGTTCCAGAAGGTCAGTGGTCCACTCAGAGATGTCTCACAACCCAAGTGGTTTGCAGTTCCAGAATGCTGGGATTGCACAGCGCCATTCCAAGTCCTTGATCTTCCTTCCCTGAAACTTGACCTTGACCTTGTCACTTTACTTTTGAATTTTGAAGCTCCAGAGACAGAGAGTTAAATCACTTAGTTGCCTAGATGAGAGAAAGATTTATCTCTATATATGTGAACATACAAATAAGGTATATTTATTTATCTATTTATTATTTATTTATTTATAAATTACTTATGGGTGGTAAGGGAAAAAAAAAGAGCCACACCTTGAAATCTAGTTCACACCAGGGTTATCCCCAGCCTCCACGTCCCCGTTTCTGACCTCAGTTCCTGGAGGGGCGGATGGAAAAAGAGAAACCACGTATTTTGTTATTTTTTGCTTATTTTTTATCAGAGAGATCATAGAAACCAGAGCCTCCCCGCTCAGGCCCGCACTGCTCGGGTTTGCAGAGGGAACACACCAGCCTCTGGTTTTTTATTTTTTTAAGAAGCCATCACCTGAGCAACCGAGAATTCCTCTGCGCTGAGGCCCGGCTTCCCTCTGGTGGCCATTTGGGGGAATTGCAACCTGGCTAAGGCAGCCGGGACTATAAAACGCACCCCCATCGCCACTTCAGCCAGGCTTTCAGCGCCATAGCCATGGCCTCGGGGGGCCAGGCCTTACCCTGAGGTGCCCTAGAGGAGGCGGGGCAAGAGCCA
Source organism: Acomys minous (assembly GCF_964271855.1). NCBI lineage: Eukaryota > Metazoa > Chordata > Mammalia > Rodentia > Muridae > Acomys > Acomys minous. The sequence goes on along the minus strand of NC_140487.1, from coordinate 108,834,432 downwards.
GTACCCCACCCTTCTGCCAATAGGGGTATGGCCCCCAGTGCATTCCTGTTCAGTCCCCAACCCTACTCAATAAATAAAAATGAATTTTTGATAAATATTTGTGTCTGTGCATATGCCTGGTGTGGAGCTGAGCCAGGAGGGCGGGACTCCCTAAAGAATCTGGGAAGCTGGAATCGCAGAATGGAGTGTGGCTGACCCTGCAAGATGTCTGTGCCCCTTGGACAACACCCTGGACACCCAGCTCACAAGAGCCTCACCGCCCAGACAGGAACCAGGATATTAGACTCCTCTTAGGTTGAGGGTACCCATAGTAGCGTCAGTTCAGTTTGGACCTCAGTTATGAGGAAGGTGTTTCTACCATTGCAAGTTCTGGGCACAGTAATAGCTACCTTCCAACAGTGTTTCCCCTGCGTTGTGCACCCAGCACAGGTGATATCGTCACCACTTTACATCGACGAGAAAACTGTGGCTGAGGTCATACCACTAGAAATATAATATTCAAACCTGGAACGTGTTTTCAAAATCTGGGTTCAGGTGCCGGGCGTGGTGGCGCAAGCCTTTAATCCCAGCATTGGGGAGGCAGAGGCAGGCTGTCGCTGTGAGTTCGAGGCCAGCCTGGTCTACAAAGTGAGTCTAGGACAGCCAGGGTGACACAGAGAAACCCTGTCTCAAACCCCCACCCCCAAAAAATCTGTGTTCAGTCCCCTGGACAGTGACTTTCATTTCCATTTTTTTAAAAAAAAACCTACCCTGGAAAAATAAAATAAAATAAAAACCTACCCTGGGGTTTAGAACCTTCTGGACCTTGCCTTGTATCCTTGGGGCCAGTGGCTTACATGGGGTCTGGTCATTGTGGAGCCAGTAAAGCTGCTTCTCCACATAACAGTGTGTGCAGCTGGAGACTTGAACCCTGGGGCTTAGGGAGGGAAAATGCCTGTGCTCGTTGTAAGGGCAGACATAGCGTCAGGGCACACCCTGGGCTGGAGTGTATTGGAGAGGCAGAAGGCAGAGAGAGGGTCATGAGTACCCGGCCAGCCTCAGCCACACACGGACTTCAATACCAACCTGAGTTACACAGGGAGACTCTGTCTCAAATCACCTAAGGGCTGTAGCTGTAGCTCAGGGGTAGAGTGCTGCCAAGGCTCTGGATTGAATCCATAGTAACACACACACATACACATAAAGTGAGGGCCAGAGAAACAGCTTCGTGGTTAAGAGCACTGGGGCTGCTTCTACAGAGAACCTGGGTTCAATTCCCAGCACCCTCAGGGTGGTTCGTAACTGCCTGCGAAGTCCAGTTCCAGGGGATCGAACGCCCTCTACTGGCCTCCACAGGTGCCAGGCACAGTTACACAGGCAGGCAATACACCCATTGACATAAAATGGAAAAACCAACCAAAAAACCCCCAGCCAAGTGTGGCGGTACATGTCTGTAATCCCACTGAGAGAGGGAAGGAAGGAAGATCAAGGGTTAAAGGCTAGCCTCGGCTCATTTGCAAGCTTGAGGCCAGCTACATAAGCCCTGTTTCAACAAACAAGGAAGCTCTGGTTAGGTCAACCTGGCAGGCCCTCCTCCAGTTGGCCAAAGCCATCGGAACATTTCTGGCCCGCTCAACGTTTCTACTGTCACACATCTACAGAAACTGAAGCCTAAGACAAGCAGCTTGCTCAAACTCAGTTGTGTCAGGCCTACTGGGGCACAGTTCCCTCTCCCCGCTCCATTTTTGTTTTGTTTTGTTTTCTGTTTTCCGAGACAGGGTTTCTCTGTGTTAGCCTTGGCTGTCCTGGTCTTGCTTTGTAGACCAGGCTGGTCTCGAACTCACAGAGATCCACTTGCCTCTGCCTCCCGAATGCTGGGATTACAGACGTGTGCCGCCACTACCACCACCACCACCCGCTCCCTCTCCATTTCTAGGGCTACCGTTCTTTTTCTTAGAGCTCAAGACTTTTCCCTAACATTAGCCACAGGAGTCCAGCCCCAGGCACACAGCGAGGGACAGCCGCTAGCTCAGGCAGAGCCTCCACTGTCTTCTCTCCTCACCTTTCTGGAAGGCTGCCCTGCACAAGCTCCTGCTCCAAGGCAAACATTTCACATGCAAGCACCATGGCATCAGCTCCAGGGCAAATGCTCAGCCTGAAGACAATGGATGCTGGACGGAGTGGTGCCTCTGTTCCCAGCACTGAGATGTGAAAGCAGAAAGGCGGGAGTTCAAGGCCAGCCTCAGCTTCATTGTGAGCTCAAGGCTATCCTGGGCAGCATCAGCCCCCATATGAAAAGCAAACAAATAAAAACACAAGAGAGGTAAGAGGAGGCTTCAAGAGTGAGTTGACATGATGACACATACCTGTAAGCCCCAAAGTACTATGTCATCCCAGTTACTGAGGCAGGAGGATTGCAAGTTCAAGGTTTCCCTGGGCTACAGAAACTCTGAGGGTTCTGGGCCATCACCTACTCACTGGTGATCTTGTACACTGTCCAGTAGAGGAAATAACAATATCAGAAAAGGCTTTCAACAGTTGCAGTTAGGGCTGAAGAGATGGCTTAAGCAGTTAAGAGCACACGCTGCTCTTAGAAAGGCACTGAGTTCGCTCCTCAGGACCCACGCTGGGCAGCACTCAACTGCCTGTAACTCCAGATCCGTGAGATCTGACGCCATCTCCTGGGCCTCCATAGGCATCTGCACCCACATATACACACACCCATACACAGATACACACGCATACAAAGAATTAAAAATATAAAATAACAGTTATTAAAAAAACCAAACCCTGCAGTGTGAGTGACTGCACCCTCAAATCAAAATAAATTAGGAAAAGAGAGAGAATATATGAGAAATTTAAGATGAAAAGTGGGCAGGGCCTCCCTGGAGGCCGGGATACAGTTCAGCGGATAGAGTGCTTGCCTAGCTTGAACAAAGAAGCTCTAAGAGCTGGGCGAGGTGGCGCATGCCTTTAATCCCAGCACTTGGGAGGCAGAGGCAGGAGGATCACTGTGAGTTCAAGGCCAGCCTGGTCTACAAAGTGAGTCCAGGACAGCCAAAGTTGCACAGAGAAACCCTGTCTTGGGAGAAAAAAAAGGAGGAGGAGGAGGAAGAGGAGGAGAAAGAGGAAAAGAAGGAGGAGGAGGAGGAGGAGGAGGAGGAGGAGAAGAAGAAGAAGAAGAAGAAGAAGAAGAAGAGGAAGAAGCCGCCGCCCTAGGTTTAATCCCCAGGGTGTGTGCTTATGTCTGTGTGAGTCTGGGGAGGGGTGGTAAACCTCCTACCTGTTCTGTTTCTGACTATTTTCTTACCCCATGCTTAATTCTACCACCACATTAAATGGTATGGGTCACATACTTGTAATCTTAGGACCTGGGAGGGGCAGTGGTGTTGCACGCCTTTAATCCCAGCACTTGGGAGGCAGAGGCAGGTGGATCTCTGTGAGTTCAAGGCTAGTCTGGTCTACAAAATGAGTCCAGGACAGCCAGGGCTGTTACACAGAGAAACCCTGTCTCAAAAAAAAAAAAAGAAAGAAAGAAAGAAAGAAAGAAAGAAAAGAAAAAAAAGAAAAAGAAAAGAAAAAAAGAAAAAAAGAAAAAAAGAAAAATAAAAAGGCCAGGTATGGTGGTGCATACCTTTAATTTCAGAACTTGGGAAGCAGAGGCAGGCAGATCACTGTGAGTTCGAGGACAGCCTAGTCTACAAAGTAAGTCTAGGACAGCCAAAACTACACAGAGAAACCCCGTCTCGAAGAACAAAACAACAAACCAAAAAATAAAAATAAAAAAAATAATAAAAAGACAAGGAAAGAAAGGCCTTCCAAAAAGGTCACATTTATTGTCAGTTGGCCTGGGATTTGAACCTAGGGCACATCTCCCCTCCCCTCCCCAACAGGGTTTCTCTGTGTAGCCTTGGCTATCCTGGACTCACTTTGTAGACTAGGCTGGCCTCGAACTCACAGCGATCTGTTAGGATTACAGGCGTGCACCTCCGTGCCCAGCTTCGAATCTGGTTCTTTACTTGTTTAGGGAGTGAGTTTTGGGAACAAGTCAAAAAATCTGGCCAGGAATGTGGGGCAGGAAGGCCCGCACCCATGCCTGGAGAAACCAGCTTCACCCTACCTCACCCTCTGAAGAAGCACCATAGGGAAAAGTACCTTCACGCTGACACCCCCGCCTCCCCCGCCTGCACCCCTACGGAGCCCCTACCCAGGAAGGTTCCTATCCTAGCTGGGTGCAGCTGGACCCTTTGCGTCCTCCTTCCAGCTTCCTGGTCTGGGGCTCACACAGCAGCCTACCAACTGCCATCCTGTGTCCAGGAGTCTGTGCTGGACCTCAGCCGAGATTCTTGCTCGATCTGAGGGCAGTGCACAGCGCCCGAGGCATTTGGGAGAGCCTTTGTGCAGTGGGCAGAAGGCTGAGCCTTCCTTACTTCGGATTTTTTTCCTTTTTAAAATCCAGACAGGTCAGTTGCCCTACAGCCCAGCAATTCTTCCTCAGAGAACCCCTTGTTGATTCCTGTGACGTTTAAGAAGTAATTTATACAACAAACCCTCCTTCTCCTCCCCCACCCCCACCCCCCCAGCCACAGTGTGTGGAAAGGCAGAGTGAGACCCGGGCCACCTGAAGGCAGCGCAGTATCTTGTCTCCAACTAAGGATCCCCAAAAGGGACATGTCCTTTCAAGCTCGTCAGAGCAGATTTCTTTGTCTCCTCCTTCAAACTAGAGGCCCCCAAAGACAAGGTCACGACTCTCCGTAAACCGGGAACTTGGAAAGCTGAGCTTCCTCTTACACAGAGGGCCTCTAAGAGCCCTTGAGAGCAAGGCTGAATCGCCCCTTCATACTGAGCCTCCTGTCTCCCACAGCGTCCTCTGGAGCTCAGCCCTGGGCTGCTCAGCCTGGTGTGTGTGTGTGTGTGTGTGTGTGTGTGTGTGTGTGTGTGTGTGTGTGTGTGTGTGTGTGTGTGTTCACACGCCTGTGTGTCTGTGGCAGGTTACTAAGCCTCCCAGCCGCCCTGTCTCTGTCAGCTTTTTTTTTTACCCCCATGCTTAAATCTACCCTCATAAGGCCAGCAGAGGGTGCTGGGCAGTGGGCTCCCTGAACTGAAGAGACCCTCTTCTAGCTGGGCTGAGCCCTGATCCTTGCGGGAGGTGGGGCAGCACTGAGTGCTGTGCCCCGCAGGGGCCATGACCGCCTCTCCCGGCAATAAGTGAGGAGACAGCACCTATTAATATAAGATGAGTTCACGGGCTCACAGCTTCCACAGCCTGGAAAACAGGCTCCCGGGGCCAGGGGCTGCAGCGAGGCTCGTCTGTCAGATTTCCCTTCTGCAGCCTGGAGCCCACCAGGCACCAGTTCTTTCCATGCCAAGATCTCTGCATGCAGGCACATAGACATGGGCACACAGAAGCACACATGTGGGATCCAGGCACCTGACTGCTCAGAGACACGCGCAAGCATGCCTTTGCACACATGCTTGTGTGCAGGCACAATTTATTGCACAGTAGATACACCACTCACTATACCTCTATGATTTATGTGCCTGCTGGAACACCCACCTAAATACACATATTCTTGCACACCTGTGTATACAGTCTTACCCTTGCAAGTACATATATGCACACAGGTCTAGATATGTTTGTATAAGCAAACCCATTAGCACACCACTGCACACTCATAAACACAAACCTACTTAGTGTAAATAGGTGGCATTTGTAGTCATGTAAACACAATTGCATGCAAGGCCACATCCAAGGACTCAAGTGTATCTACGTGCCACTTCACACACAGCATACACACACTCACACACGCTTCCTGTGTTAGCGCTCAGCTCAGCAATCATGAATCTGTGGGCCCACCTCTGGTTCTGCAGCACCGACAGACAGATAGCCCTCCCCTTCCCTGCCTTCCCCTCCCCCTGCTGCATGACAGGCAGCTCCCACTCCTGTCAACCCCATGGCTGCCTTCAGCTTCCCACCCCCTAGGGGTCCCCAGCTCCCTGATTAACCCCCTCACTAATTGGCCACCAGCCCCTTGACTTTGCTGCAGGCCTTCTTGGGAGCTGAGAGCAAGGCTGCAAATTGGCTGAGTGGGATGGGTCCAGGGAATTGTGTGCATGCTGGGGGGGGGGGGGCGCTAAGAGCCAGCGATCTGGCTGGAGCCCATCAAGGTACCACACACCCCAGGGCAGGGGGAGTACTGACATCACACTTTCTCACAAGGGCATTCCTATTTTACATGGACTTCCACACAAAGCTACTCCTGCACGCGCGCGCACACACACACACACACACACTCTCTCTCTCTCTCTCTCTCTCTCTCTCTCTCTCTCTCTCTCTCTCTCTCTCTCTCTCTCCAGGCAGGCATATATAGGCATGTTACACACAGATCTACACACCAGGGCAGGAGCCACTTGCATATTTCCAGGCGTACTGGGTGCACCTACTAAGCACACACTCAAGAAGCAAACCCTTACCTGCTTGTTCAGTTGGCTGGTCAGACATGCAGAAATCACTTCTCAAGGATTCATTTTATTTTAGGCAGGGTCTCAGGTAGTCCCGGCTGGCTTTGAACTAGCTACCCAGCCAAGGATGACATTACACTTCTGATCCTCTTGCCTCCGTCTCCCACGAGCTGGAATCACAGGCATGTACTACCAAATTTGGCTTTATATGGTACGAAGGACTGAACACAAGGATCGGTGCATTCTAGGCAAACACTTGACCTGAGTGTAGGTGTCCTCAGATTCCCTGCAGCCGGAATTATTATATTGGAATATATGGAAACATTATATTATCATAATTTATTGTTGTTGTTGTTGTTGTTGTAAGCTGAATACCAAAATCTAGAACCTCCTCTGGGCTTCCCCGAAGTCTTCAGATAGTCATAGAAATGCCGTCAATGTTTTTTTTCTTCCTTTTTTATTTTATTTTATTTATTTATTTATTTATTTTTGAGACAGGGTTTCATTGTGTAGCCTTGGCTGTCCTAGCCTCACTTTGCAGACCAGGCTGGCCTCAAACTCACAGCAATCCACCTGCCTCTGCTTCTCGAATGTTGGGATTAAAGGCGTGCGCCACCACACCTGGCTTTGTCAATGTTTTCTGAAAGGAAAAAAAAAAAGCATCCTAGAGTGGTGATGCACCCCTGTAATCCCACCCAGCACTTGTAGTGGGGCAGGCAGATCACTCTGAGTTTGAGCCCAACCTGGTCTACAAAGTGACAGCCGAGGCTACACAGAGAAACCCTGTCTCAAAAAACCAAAAGAAAAGGGGGAAAAAAAAAAAGCAGGGCTTCCAACTTTACTTCTCAGTTCCAATTTCTGGGCCCAAGCTCATAAATTGCTGTGTTCTCTGGAACATCAACAAGGTTTCTATTTCAACATCTGACGCCAGTTTGCTGTGTGATGCTGGGAAAGCTGCTAAGCCCCTCTGTGCCTTTCCACATCTGTACAATAGGAATCAAAGGCTTTAGGTGGGCAATCCTTTCGAGTCCATGCCGAGGAGCCTACTGAGCCCTTTATGGGGGCGCTCTCCTCAGGCGCACATCTGGAGTGTCACTGGCTGTAAAGATGGTGAAACGCCACAGTGGAGCGGCTGCACCCAGGATCAGGCTCAATGCCTTGCTGAACAGAGGAAGTGCAGGCCCAGACAGAAAACGGGTGAGCTTCGTGCTGGAGGAGCTCCTGCCTGGTCAGCAAGTAAATCCGCACATCTGCACTCATGTGAGAGCCCGAGTGTGTGTGCAGTTCACTAGGGTAGGGCAGGGGTGGTGGCTGCTCGCTGAAGTGGGAGTGTGTCTGCCCTCCTGTCACACCAGACTGTAGTTCTGCTCTGATTTCTCAGGGGTGTTCAGGCTGTTTGTGTCCTTAAGCTTCTAGCCCCCGCCCCCACCCCCACCCCCTAGGCCTCGGGGGAGGAGGGGAGAGGCCCAGAAATTGCTCCTGACCTCATGATCTCGGCGAGAACTGGTTGCCAATCTCCCTGAGCAGAACTTGAGGAAATGGTGCCAGGTTGCCCTGGTGGAAAGGTGGCCAGGAGGGGGCAGTGAGCAACTGGCCGAGGCAGCCAGCCAGCTCCGAGGCTCAGGAGGACTGTTAGCTGTGCCTGCAATTATGCCTGCTCCTGTAGCCGTGTGCAGACTTGTGCCCTTGTTTTGCACAAGAGCAGAGCTCTGTACACAATAGGCCTGGACTGTAGTCCACTCCTGGAAAATGTGTGTAAATGAACCTGTGCACGTGTGACTAGGGCAGGGTGTGCCTGCCTGGAGCCCTTCCCGAGGGAAGCCACGCTGTTCTCAAGCAGCCAAGTGCACAGGCTACTTCCCCTCCAAAGGTCTAAGACGGCTGGGGCCTCAGTCAAGCTTGCTTGACTTCAAAGAACAAAAATAACCCTCACCTGGTATTGCACCTGTAAAACTGAGTGGGGAGGAGCGGCTGAGGCAGATAAGAGCTGCAACCTTAGACACAGACACTCCCCAACCTGCGGCTGGACGGATTGCTAAGCAGTGCAAATGGCATGCAAGCAGGGTTAGGCAACTCACTTCACCTCTCCTCAAACGGGGTGCCCGTGCCTTTAAAGATCAAAAGCAAGCATATGCTGCCTATAGCAGGTAGTGGGCGCTCAGTAAATGCCCATTTTCCCTAGGATGCCAGTTCCAGGAGGTAAAATGACTTGTACGCGGTCAGGGCTGCTGAATGGCAGCCGTGCAGCCGGCATCCGGGCACAGGCCTCCAGCTTCCCAGAACCACACTTCTTGCTTCCCATCCCTCCAAGGGCGGCTCCGGCACCATTTTGTCTTCTGTCAGGGCGGGCGTCTGGCTGCCTGTCAGTCACCAGCTCTGGCAGCCAAGTGCTGACTAAACACAGGCCTGCGCGCGGGAGGGGAGCGAGGGGCTCCGCACCCCCTCCCCGGCACCCCACCTCCAGCGATGAGCTCAGAGCGGCTGGCGCAGCACTTGCTGACAGTTCAAAACTTCTGCCCCCTCTCCCGGGGTGCCCGTGGGTGACTCTGCGAACAGCAGGCGTGGTGACCCACGGTGCCTCTGACCCTGCTCCCTCTGTCTCCCTGGGCCACCCCACTGTGTCTGCTGAGCCCAGTTCTGGGTGTCTGCTCATAAATTACCCCCAGGGACAGCAACCCACAGCAGCTGTGCTAGGAAAAACCGTTGCTTCTTGGGTAGGTCATTTTGGAGGGGGGGGGTCAGAATACAAACCCAGCCCCCTCAGTCAGGCAAGAGAGGGAAGGGGAGCAGGCTAAACCTTTTCATCCGATTCCATTGTAAACCGTTCTATTTAAGGTAAGTTGCTCGGGTCTGAGAGACAGACAAGATGCCGGCCAGATGTTGGAAGGCAGCATCAGCATTCAGCGTGTGTGCCTCTCCTGCCTGGTGCAAGGAGCTCTGGGCAGCCAGCTCTAGGGCTGTCCTCACAGAAGGGGACCCGTGCCTACAAACTAGCCAGAAGCCTCCTGCCCTTGAAGCCCGCTTGTGCTGGACCCCTCACAGAAGGGTTACCTCTTCCAGGTCCCTACTCCCATGAAACACACACAGAGACACCAGAGGTGACTGAATGGCTACGAAGACTTTATCAAATTATTGGAAATGTTGGCATTTAAAGTATTCCTGTGTATACATAATAGTTACATGGAACCTTCGAGTCACTGGAGTACAAACATGGAACACAAAATAAGCCTGGCAGTGAAGCAGATGAAACCAGACTTGAAACAAAAAAATTGGCTGTCCTAGCCAGGTATGGCTGAGGAAGGGGATCAGAAGTTCAAGGCCATCTTCAGCTACATAGTATAGTAAGTTCAATGCCAGCCCCCTCTACCTGAAACCCTATCTCAAAAAAAGAAAAAAAAAAGTGTTTTTACCTGTATAAAAAGGGCAGAGGACAGCCACCGCGGGGGTGGCTTTATCTCACTGCTCAGATCCCCCCTCCCAACCATCAGGAGGAAGGGCGGTGTTCCCACTATGTATTAGCTCACAAAATCTTGATGTGGGAAACACACCCAAGAACCATTGGAATATGTCCTTATAAATATATTTATATCAGAGAAAACAAGGCACTTAGGGAGCATGATAGCGTTCTCTCCCACGTGTACATCATTCTAGGCAGAAAGTAAAAATTGGTTAGTTTCTCAAGTGAATTAGCTGGATAAAGTTAATACAGTAACAGAATTGTTCTCAGCCTTCACTGAGGCCCCATTAAAGTGAATGTGGCGGGAACACAGGAAAAGGTACTTCTCTGTGCAACACCTGGTCCCGGGTGGTGGGATGCGCACCAGGCAAGCTCAAGGCTTAATGCCCCCACAAGGCTGACGTATCTCCTGAGCTGGAGTGCCTGGCCCTGGCACAGCGCCTCCCTCCCCAGGCCCCGAGGTCAAGTCAGGGGCTGCAGAGGGAAGCTATTCTAGTGCGGAGCAGGGACACCGTGGGAATGCTTAAGCAGGGTCACCAAAGCCACAGAGACCTCAATCTGTCCAAGCTGGCGCTGGAGAGTCAGAGGATCGGCGCCACGGGAAGAGATTTCACATTAGCCCTGACAACACGCCTCAGCTCTGCTGTGACATTGGCCAGGGTCGTTTCTGAGGGCGCTGGAGCTTGGGCCAGCTGCTCAGAGCCGCCAAGGGATCCCCCACCCCCTCTCCTGGAATGAAATCATCTCATGACCAAGGCAAAGCCACAGGTCACTTCTGACACTGGAATGGGGGCAGGCTCCATGGCTTCAGCACTTTAGAGTCCTCATGGGCTTTACAACGCTCTCAGCAGCCTCAGCCCAGTCCAGATAATCACTAAACTTTGTGTTCTACTTACAGGTTCCATAAACATACCTACCTGCACTGGGTCCTTTATTATTTTAAAGGGCTCTGGGCTTAAAGAAGCATGTTTTAATTTTTTTCAGGGGGGGTATGCATATGCCTAAGTAGAGTGTAGAGGACCTCTTAGCTGACTGGGTCCCCAGCCCCCCAAGCTGAGGAGGCTCCACAAGGCCGGCTGCTACAAAGCCCAGAGCCTGGCTGCATGGATTTTAATGAGAGCGTCAGGCAGAGCTGTGCTGTTGCTCTCCGGGACTTGCAGATCATTACCAAACCAGCTGTAGGATGAGAACACAGCACATCGAAACCCTAGGAGGTCACTGAGCTAATGATCTAATCCTACCTTCGGCAGACAGGGCCCCTCCCCACCTCCTCCCGCCCCTGGTCTTTCCTGGTGGACTCTGTCCATTGCAGAAGCCAGGCCAATACCGCCCCTTCAAGGTCGGAAGAGAACCACAGTGAGCGGCTCTGGCTCCTCTTTCCCGGAGAGCAGGAGGAGGGGAGTAATTTAGTCAAAACCATTAGGCTCAAATCCTGGCCTGGCCAGGCCCCAGGGCTTCTATTTGGAAGGACCACTGCCCTCCCCTGCCTCTCCAGCTGCAGCCGAGGTACCAGGTACCGTCAACAGCCATTTTAAGGTTCTGATGAAAGCACCTTCAGTTTCTAAGGCACAGGACAGGAAACATGCGCAGCATGGAGGGCCAAGCCCTGTGCCAGACACTGCATCAGGAGGGGACCGGATGCCGTGGACACATAGAGCACTCTGGAGTAGCCACAGCAGGAAGTCCTGCTGGCACCTGCGCGCTGTGCTTCGTCCCTACCTCTGAGTTGAAGAAAGGAGGCAGAGGGGAGGTCCTCGGCAAGTGCGGGCAGCAGTGCCCGCGACTGCTCTCTCCTCAAGCCAGGGGGGTTTATGAGGGCTTTGGCAATTACTACAACCATTTGCTGGGCTGGGTAGAGACAGATCCTGTTTCTCTTTGTTTCAGGCGCTGAAGCCAGAGAAGCCGATTTCAGCACAAGAGGCCACACAATAGTTGGGGCAGAAGAGATGAAACCTTGCTGGTGGCCAGGGCTGCTCAGTTTCCCCCGGAATAATAGCACCTGTGTATTGGTTCTGGGAAGGGCCTTAGAGGGGAGGGGGGTCAGCATCACCATGCACAGTGAGGTGGGGAGCCAGGAGGAAGATCCTGGGTCCTTCTGCCTTTCAGCCTTCTTCATGGCTGCCAGGTCCCCCCAGGCAGGTACCTGCTGCGGCTGCCAGCCTGAGGGACTGAAGTTTCTACAGCTGGCAGAACCTATGCTTAAATTGAGGAAACAAAAGGGGGAGGGAGCTGCAGTGAACTGAAAGCTGCACCTGCCAAGGCTGCTGCCCCACTCCTCCTCTCTACTCTGGTCGCCCAGCACAGCTCCCATGCCACATGACTGGCTGGAGATAGAAAGGGGAAATAAACGGCTACAAGAGAGGGCTTGAGTGTCAAAGCTGTACTAGCGGGGCTGGCACAGACTGTGAGCCCTCCAAACGAGACCCCTGCATTCGGGCGGCCTGGATTCGGGCAGCCTGGAGGAGAATGGAGCCAGGGCCACTCTGCCCAGACTCCAGCAGGTGCTCATTATTTGGTCCCAGAAAACACAGGTGACTTGGAATCAGGAAGCCTGGGCTCTTGCTCTATCACTATCTGGGTGACCTTGAGAGTCACTTCTCACCTTAGCCTCGGCATCCTGAGAGGGCAGGACCCAAGGTGTTCCCTTCTCTTCCAGTCCTGTGGTGCCACACCTTCAAGTTTTGACCCTGACAGTCAGCAGAGAGGCCCAAGTCCCTGTGTGTCAGGGCTAGTTTGGTCATGATAATATCAGAGGTTAAAACTGGGCTGGGCAGTGTAAAGGCACCTAGGGTGGGGGGGGGGCATGCAAAGGACACCTGAACACCACCCTCACCAAGAGGGAGCATAGAGAAAGCAACAGCCTCAGCCTTCAGAATGGCATCACCACCAGGCAGAGGAGGGAGCCATTCTTTAGGGGCCTGATGCCTTCTGGAACAAAGGCATCCCGACAGAGCTGAACAGAAGCAGCCCTACCCTGCAGAGGACTGAGTGTGGGGCAGAGAGGGGCGTGGCAGCCTAGTTGCCAGGGCACTTGGCCGGCTCCATGCTCTCGGCACAGAAGAGGGACCAGTTGTGTCCACACAGGCTCTGCCCACTGCTTTAAGACCAGGAGGTGAACAGCATTATTAGAAGTAGCTAACTACGAGGGTTTTGAGGAAGGCCATGGGTTAAAATGGTTACTAGGGGAAGGCACTATCTCCAGTTGAAACCCAACCAAAGGGATTTGCTGTAGGGCTTTTCCTTCCTTTCAATATTTAACAGTTACTCAGGGGAAGAGGGATCAGCTCAGCCATGGACCCTCAGGAGCTCACAGACAGGGAGGGAGGAAGGAAGTCCATGGTAATTTGGAGGAAGCACTCAGATAGATCTTTGGTTGCTCCAGAAAAGGCTCTGGCCCCTTGCAATTCTTTGTCCCCCATCTTCCCTCACGAGACTGTTACAGCTGGTATAAAGAAGGCAGGTAGGAAGGACAGAAGAAGGAATGTGGGCAACAGGCAGAATGTTAATCCGACCAGTCGTCTTCATCAAATTCAGAGGAATCATCTTCGGAGTCGCTGTACTCAACAGCAATGCGACGTGACAGGATGGTGGCCACGTCATTGCCCACCACATCACGCTTTTCCTGCTCCCGCTGCTCTTCAACCTTTCGTAGCTGAAAGCCTGATGGGAGAGAGAGCAGGGTTAAGAAGCACGGCCCTAGCCTCAGAATCCTCTAGAACCGGGTCTGAGCACTGGCTGCTGATCAGGACAGAATTGTAAAGGACCGAGAAAGAAGGACCCCTGCAGAAGCAAGATAAAAAGGAAAGACTGCTGCATCCCTGGGGTGTGGGCATCTCCAAAAGGACGCCTGCTGTTCTTCCTGGCTGTGCAAATGGTCCTTTTCTTAGCAGGCTTCTGAAGCTGGAGTGCCACCACACCCCACCAGGCAAGCGCTCAGCCTGCTCAGTCCCTAGGTACAGCAGGGCACAAGGGTCACCAACAGAACAGACACACCAAACCCTTGAGACCAAACCTGGCCCTGATGAGGGATGGAGAAGGAGAGGGAGAGAGAGGGAGAGAGGGAGAGGGAGGGAGAGAGGGAGAGGGAGAGGGAGAGAGGGGGAGAGAGAGGGAGAGAGGGAGAGGGAGAGGGAGAGAGGGGGAGAGAGAGGGAGAGAGAGAGGGAGAGAGAGGGAGAGAGGGAGAGAGGGAGAGAGAGGGAGAGAGGGAGAGGGAGAGGGAGAGAGGGGGAGAGAGAGGGAGAGAGAGAGGGAGAGGGAGAGGGAAGGAGAGGGAAGGAGAGAGGGAGAGAGGGGGAGAGGGTTGGTGGAGGAGGGAAGGAAGTTGGTGGCAGGGAGAGGAGAGGGGAAGGGGAGAAAAGAAAACAAAGGACAGGAAGAGATGGCAGTGGAGGGACGAGAGAGCAGAGAGGACAGCTGAAACTGAGGCTGGCTGAGAAGTTGCCTGATGGGACAGTGATTCATTTTCTTCTGGAGATTTTTTCCCAAGAAAAAGTATGGATGTAAACACACAATGTGCTCATTTCAAAGAATCCCAGGATCCGAGCGTTAAAATAATCCACATTCAACAGATTAAGAAAGAACTCTGGTGCCCCCATATTTGACTACTTCCCTGTGGTGGGGAGGCCTGATGGCACTCAGAGAAAGAATAGGCAGACTACCAAGATGAGACTTGATAGGCTGTGACCATATGGTAGGGGAGGAGGTCCCCTTCTGTCACAGACCTAGGTGAGGGGAATAGGGTGTAAGAGGGAGGGAGGGAGGAATGGAGGAAACAAGCAAGGGGATAACAATTGAAATGTAATCTGAATAAATTAATTAAAAAAAAAAAAAGAAAGAAAGAACTCTCAATCTCAGTATCTTTAGGGAAGCTCCACCCCGACACGAGGTCTAATCTCTCAGCTGTCCAGGAAAGGTGTTCCCTAGTCAGGATCCTGACCTCCCACCTCAGCTCCAGAAAGGGTGTGTGTGCCCAGACCCACCAGTGGGGTTTACCTTGACGGATGGCAGAAAGCAGGTCACTGCGCGCATCACTCACAGCAGGCAATGAGGACTTGGGCTTGGTGGCATCAGAGAGAGGTGGTGGTGGTGCGGCAGGCTGGCCATCAGCACCACTGAAGGGGAGAGGCGGGGGCCCTGGAGGTGGAGGAGGAGGGGGAGGGGGAGGAGACCCTCCAGATGGTTGGGACAAGGGAGGTGGTGGCATTGGGTAGTCAGTTGCCGGCGGAGGGGGAGGGGGTGGAGGGGCAGCAAAATCAGGGTGAGGTGGGAAAGATGGAGGTGACGGTGGTGGAGGGGTCCCAGGAGATGCGAACCCCATCGGTGGCAGTGGAGGAGGCACGCCCACTGGAGGTGGAGGTGGAGGGGCAGGTGGAGGCGCAAAACCAGGTTTGGGGCCTGGTGGAGAGCCCAGAGGAGGAGCTGGGGGTGGATGGCTTGGGCTGACCACGCTGGTTCTTTTGGGTCCAGCTAAGACAGATCCTCTTTGGTTTTCTGCAGGGTAGCTAAAAGAGACAAGACTCACCGTCATAAACACCATGCTAAGCGTGGGCCCTTTCTTAGTCCGTTCTCATTTCACTTTGGCTCAGACAGATGGAACCAGTCAAAACAGATCAGCAAGGAAATGGGCAGCATTGTGGGGAAAGAACCTTCTAGCAGGAGAGGAGCACAAGCAGAACTAGGTGCAACTATCAGAGGATGGCCCGTCAGGCAGACATCTCTTAAGAGGATGGCCGGTCAGACATCTCTTAGGTGTCCCTCTCTCTCTTTTAAAGGTTTTTCAAAACAGGGTTTCCCTTGATGGGTTGTGCCCCCAACCCTTGCCACTATGTAGTCCTGATGGCCTAGCACTCACTACGTAGCCCAGGCTGGCCTGACGTTTCTTACCCTCCTGCCCCACTGCGCAGCATTACTTGTGTTGGCCACTACATCTAGCTCATGCTTTGAGGTAAACTGGACAGAAGAGTGAGCTGAAGCAGCAGGGGAAGACGGCTGCCTATTATGAAAGCCGGTGCGCATCTTAGGGAAGTTCACCTGTAACACGGGGCAGCAACACCACGGCCGAACTTCATAACGCCACCTACTACCTGCATGCTCTTGCCCCAAGTCATTTAGTGGTCCTGACTTAGCTTCCCAACTCTTTTGTTCCTGAGTGTTTTACTACCCAGGATGGGTGGAAGAGGTTTTACCATTTACCTGAATTCTGCTGGTGGGGGAGGCAAGTTGTCTTCAGAGAAGGAAGGAGAAGGTGAAGAGGTGGAGTCTGACTGTGGCGGTGGTGGGTAGCTGGCCGCATCCACATTTTCAACAGAGCCAATGCTGCCATTCTGGTACACCAAGGCAGATGAGTACCTGCTAACACACTCGATGTCAGCGCTGTCTTGTAAGACTCTAGCACGCCTGTAACCGCAGCACTCGGGAGGCAAGGGCAGGCGGATTGCTATGAATTCCAGGCCAGCCTGGCCTACAGGCCAAGTTCTAGGCCAACCAGAACGACACAGAGAGACCGCTGGGGGGTGGGGCAGTGTGCTAGAGCTATCTGCATGAAACACATTCCCTAGGATGCTGGGCCCTGAGTGAACTGGCTCTGGATAAACGTCACAACTACATACAAACACGAACACATCAAGCAGAAAGCCTCCATACTAGGACAAGCACACTGGGCACCAGCTGGCAAAGCTGGCCTCTTGTGCCTCCTCTTCCTCGCCTCTCCTCCATTGCTGGGCTCTTCAGAGCTCATCAACAGGTCTGAGGAACAGAGTTGTGAGGACGTGACTAGATCAGATGATGCTCTAGTGTGAAAAAACCCCAAACCTGGGCACAGCTCCCTGATAGCTTCACCCACAAGCATGCTCTTATAGACTAGCCTCAGAGCCGATTCCAAACCACCAGGAAAATGGGGGGGTGGGGGAGGGGGGAGCAGAGGGAGGCCAGCTCCTCATCTTCACTACCGAAGACTCAAAATGAGATATACATTTTTTACAGTTGGCATTGTGGCCTTAAGAGTCACTAATCCAGGCCAGGCGTGGTGGCACATGCCTTTAATCCCAGCACTTGGGAGGCAGAGGCGGGTAGATCGATGTGAGTTCAAGGACAGCCTGGTCTACAAAGTGAGTCCAGGGCAGCCAAGGCTTCACAGAGAAACCTTGTCTTAGAAAAGAGTCACTAATCCTATGCTGCGTGCCTACCAGAACAAACTGGGACTGTGAAGCAAAACGGAGAACCCCTTACTGGGGCGTAAGGCCCGCGAAGGCCCTTAGCACTGGCTTCCCTGTACAGGTTCCCTCCCCTCTCACCGCCTTCATCATGCTTACAACACAAATCTCTGAATCCAGGAAGACAGGTGTCACAAGTGTCAGGGTTTTTAAACGTCAAGATTTTCATGGTAGAGTTATTCCTAAAAGCAAGAACAACTCAACTCTTTCCTTTTATCACTCCCCAGCACCCAGTATGGGCTGGCATGGTCCTTTGACAGCCAGAATGCAATGACTTTTAAAGCCAGGGTGACACACCAAGCAGCCACGGTGACTTGCCTTTGAATGTCACAGGGGTCAGACATCAGGATAAGCATCAAACCAAGCCTTAAAACTATTCTGCCCCTTTAAACCACCAGAGTGATTTGATATTGGGAAATGGATTCCATCTCCTACTTCCCCACAGAGGCCCGGCAACCCTTCTCACACTGGCTCTGAGGTCTGCACTGCAGTCTTCTGGCTAGCCTCTCTCCCAAGAGTGACTGAAAATTTGTTTTGGTAGCCTACACAGCTTGTCTGCTCTGCCCCTCCCATGCCTAGCCCAGCTCCTCAGCACAACTTTCATGTGTGCTCTGGAGGCAAAGGGCTCCCAAGAGCACCTTTCCTGCTTTTCCAATCTTTCCCCAACACCCCTAGGGATACTGGTTTCTGGCAGAGTAATGGCGTTAGAAGCCACGGGCCTTCCCTTTCAGACCACTCCAGTCTCCTCTTTAAACTGCTGAGTCTCCTGACTTAGTTAGAACCTGAATCACCAGATGGATACTCCTAAAAGCAGTTCATTACCAGCTGTGCTGGCCTAAACCCTACAGCTGCTTTCTGAGGGTGGGAAAGCGTCATGCCAGAGCCTATTGTCCTGACGTCCCCGTCAGAGAACCTACAAAACATCACCTACCCAGAAGACCCCAGCTTTTCTTTGGACTCTACAAATTCTTGTCCCATCTTCATCTTCTCCCACTCTTCCTTACGTGTCTTGATTTTACGTGGGTTTACGTTCCCTCTATTCGGATTATCTTTCTTTTCTTTCTATAATGAAAAGGAACAGAAAAACCTTTGTAAAACATTTTCCAAAATGCTTCATTAAAATTCTACCCTCTTCATGGACACACACTCAGGAGATGATTTGCCTAGACAATGCCTGATAGCAGCCAGCTATACAGGACTACCAGGTTTGCAGTGACCTAGAGGCCTCACAATTCAAACCACCTCCAGGGCAAAGCATTTGCTCAGCCTCATACACAAGCACCTCTGCCAAAGGAAGCCACAGCTGCCTCCCTGGGCAACTGTCTCACATCTTTAGGCGGCTCTAATTGTAAGGAAGTTAGTAAACAGTTATTTGTTATTTGCTATGTCACAAAGATCACTCAAGAGATGAGGACTGACAGCTCCAGAGATCTGGGATAGATACTAGGAAATAGTTAAAAACAAAACAAAACAAAACAAAAACCACTGCAGGATTTTCCAGCTCCTGCAGCTGCAATAGCCTCTGGCACTCTCTTGGGCCTGCTGACAGCCATGCTAATGGGATTGCGAGGTCAGAGCTGGTGGGTCCTGCAGCACCAAGAGCCTAAAGAGAATGAAGCATCTCCACAAACAGGCAGCCCTGGCCCCGCCCACCAGGAGTGAAGGGGTTAACCACCTCCTGTTGTAAACCAAATATTGCAGAACCTGCTTGTCTCTGAGAAATGAGCCACAGACTGTTAGGGGAGGGACCAGGCTAGCAGAGTGTCCAGCAGGGTCAGGTGCAAATTGCAAGAAAAATAAATGTTGAACAGAAAAGTCAATTCCTAAAGCTCGGCTCAAATATACTCTATTGTTAAATAGTGCAGGGGAACAAGCATATTTTTGGTGTGACTTATACTTTCATCTTGGTGGTATTTGGGGTGTGGACACGATTCTTTCTTTCTTTCTTTCTTTCTTTCTTTCTTTCTTTTCTAAAAGAGTTTTACCTGGCATCCAAGCAAGCAGCCACATGGAATTACGTCACATAAGCCTGGCTTCCTTTTTATCCCCCCTTACAACCGTGCCTACTGATGTGTGGAACAGAGGCCCCTTTCCCCTCACCCTATGCTTTCTCTTCTCTTTCATGATATCCTTGGTGTCCTGCAGCATCTTCTCCTTCCAAAGATCAAAGAAGTACGAAGGGTTGGTGTAGAATTTGAGTGCCTCTTTTCCATCATCCCTGGGACAGAAATGAAGACAAGTGGCTGTCAGTAGACAGATGAGCACCCAACCAAATCCAATATCCCAAACACCAACCAGTTAGCAGTTTTTACACTAAGGAACCAGGAAGCCATTCACATCGATTGCATACTTCCTCTCCCATGCCAGGTGCTCGATGGCTGCGAACCAGTGCCCGTCTACTCCTCACAAACCTTTCTTAGCCTTACCTTCCCTTCCCACGCAGGAGTCTGCATGGTCAGGACAAGAGCAAGTGAGAGCAGCAGGCATTCGACTGCTCCTAATCCCCTGCACAGTTACAGACGCTCCCTAAAGATATCTGGGCACTGTGTGCCTCTAAGGAGATCTCTGCCACTGGCTCCCCAGGACTCTGCAGGAAGCACTGAGGTCTTTCCATCCAGCTGAGCCCTGTGCACTCATGTGTCTCCATGTGCAGTTGCTCTTCTAGACACAGATGAGGACCCGAGCACACTGCTACGTATTGCTCCCTTCTAGAGTAGTTCAGTGCCCAACATTACTCCAAGGGGAGCCACTGAGCACAAACAGCCAGCTGTTTTAAAACCCCAAGATCAATCTGGAGGCAGAGCCAGGCAGGTCTTTGAGTTTAAGGCCAGCCTGATCGAGGGGGCGGTGTGTGTGTGTGTGTGTGTGTGTGTGTGTGTGTGTGTGTGTGTGTGTGTGTGTGTGTGCGCGCGCGCATAGAGAACACGTGTGTCTATATATGTTCCAGGACAGCCAGGGCTACACAGGAAAGCCCTTTCTCAAACAACAACAAAAAGACCACAAGAGGTTGGGTGTGGTGGCACACGCTTTTAATCCCAGCACCTGGGAAGCAGAGGCAGGTGGATCGCTGTGAGTTCGAGGCCAGCCTGATCTACAAAGTGAGTCTAGGATGGCCAAGACTACACAGAGAAACCCTGTCTAAAAAAAAAGACAAAACAAACAAACAAACAAACAAAAATAAGACCACAAGGTATTAGTGGGCATTGCTGTAAGTAGTACAAAGTGAGCTACTAAGGGTGGATGTAAGAGTAATTTGCCATACTCAGTTATCCTGACTAGAACCTCCCACTTTGACATGGCCAAGCCTCCGCTGTTCAGAAAGCACATGCTCCAGGATGCAGGACTATCATTATTCTAGAAGCCAGGAGGGGAGGTGCATGGCTATAATCCTGGCACTTAGGAGGCAGAAAGAGAAACATCAGAAGTTCAAAGCCATCCTAGACTATGTAGAGAGAACCTGTCACAAAGAGAACCACACATGCCAAACACCTAAAAGGCTAGTCCAAGGACAGCATGAAGGCTCTGTGACATAGAGAAGCCCCCATCTCAAAAAAACAAGAGTGTGGGCCAGGCATGGTGGTGCACGCCTTTAATGCCAGCACTCAGGAGGCAGAGGCAGGAGGATCACTGTGAGTTCAAGGACAGCCTGGTCTACAAAGTGAGTCTAAGACAGCCAAGGCTACACAAAGAAACCCTATCTTGAAAAACAAAACAAAAAACAAAAACAAAACAAAAAAAGAAATTGGTGCTTTGCCTGCATGTATGTCTGTGAGTGTCAGATTTTGGAGTTGCAGACAGTTGTGAACTGCCATGTGGGTACTAGGAGTTGAATCTGGGTCCTCTGGAAGAACAGTCAGTGCTCCCAACTGCTGAGCCATCTCTCCAGCCCAAAGAGTATACTTCTAAATCAAGCACTAATAGTGCCTTATTTATTTATTTATTTATTTATTTATTTATTTATTTTTAGTTTTTTGAGACAGGGTTTCTCTGTGTAGTCCTGGCTGTCCTGGACTTACTTTGTAGATCAGGCTGGCCTCGAACTCACAGAGATCGCCTGCCTCTGCCTCCGGTGTGCTGGGATTAAAGGCATGCACCACCACGCCCAGCCTTGAATTCTTACGGGTACACACACTGCTTTTCAGTGTGCCCATATCTGAGAGTTAACACCCACCTCTGGCTACCAGTAATTACTTTACCCACTCCAGAGGTATTTATGGATCCAAGGAAGAGAAATATTCACTTCCTACTTCTGCTCAGTCGGCCTGTGCAGGATGACAACATTACCAACTCACCAGAGGACTCTAAGCCGTCTTTACGGCTACCTTCTTCCTCTCCCATGTCTATCTACAGCAGGGCAGGTCCTTGCAGAAGAAAATATCCAAAGGGTGTTCACAATGAAGTAACACTCACTTAGAATGAAGGCTCCCCTGAGCCCAGTGCAGTCAGTCTGAGGCTGGTCCCACTGACTGGCCCAAACATCTGGCAATCTAGAGTTTTCCGAGCAAGCGGAAGCCCTCGGGACTCCGTGCTGCAGGACTGCCTGTGAACAAGTCCTTTTGCTTCTGCAGTAAGTCAACTCCTTGGATAGAATCCAGATGGAGTTGCTTTTACCAAATTACACTCTGCAGCATGCAGTGGTGCAGCCAACTTTCAGTATCTAGGCGATATTAGAGTGGACGTTGTCTTTGTTGCTGTAAGTACCTCTGGGGTGGGCAGGAAGCTCAAGACTGTGCTCTGATATCAACATTATCTTTTGATATTTCAGGCAGCGGAGACCGGTTACCTGTAAGGACTCAGATTGTTGAGGGGGGGAGGAGCATCACAGCTGGTGTAGGTTTCCAAGACAGGCACTGGGAGAGAATTCCTGTCAAAAAGCTTCTGGTCTTGGGTGGTAGAGCTTCTGAAGGCCTTCCGAGTGTTGATTCCTTGTAGTGACACTGAGAGAAGATGGAAGGCGTCAGAAAATGGACGACAGGCTATTTGAGCCAACGCCGTCAGAGGCGCCTCAGCTGCTGCGTTTCTTGGTTTCTTGGCTGCACGTCTGCAGCCAGGTTTTTTTTTTCCCTCCCCCTCTGGGGAAGCCCCACAAGGCTGTCAGCAGCCCAGCTATTTCATGACTGAACAGCATGAAGCCACACAAAGGTTTCCTATGTGACCAGATCTTGCAGGCCTCTCCTTAGGTGAAACGAATCTTCCAAGTACTTTTATGGTAGCAAAACGCCGTCGAGGGGAAGGAAATGTGAGACCAAGGGAACTGGGCCGGGGAGAAAGGGAGTGTGGGTGTGTGGCAGAGCTAAAAGGGTTCTTTACACCATCCAGGCTTCTGTGCTTTAGAGCAGAACTGCACAGTCTCTCTGATTTCTCCCCTTGCTTTCTAACAAGCCAGCGGCACAATTCTCAGACACTGCTCTGCAGCCCGGGGCTCTGGCTCTGGCTCCGGCTCCTTACCTTCTTCTTCCTTGGGATCCAGCTGGGTGACTTTAACTTGCACTCGGTCAACCCGCTCAGCAAGGGAGTTCACTCGGGAGGCAAAGGCACTTGCCTGAGTGCAAATCTCTCCGAACATGTCCTCTGCGTACTTACCTAGAGAGAGCAGAGCCCAAGTCACTAGTGCATAGGAGTGACAAAACCACAAATCCAGTGACTGAGAGTGTATCGTCCACCAAACACACATGCATATACTTGTTTTTGGAGAAAGAGCTACTCACCACAGCCTGGCCACTCTGTGTACACAGTCTGTAAATAATAGAACCTTTTTGGTAAATTCTGGACAGACATGAAATTCAAAGCAGTTTGAACAAAATCAAAAGGTGTAATGTCAACAATTAGCCCTGGGAGGCAGACAGTGTCCCCCCACCCTACCCCGGGTCTGTGAAGCACCTTGTACAATGACTCTGGACAGCAGCCTGAGCCTTAAGAGAGGCTACCAGGTGCCCGTGATTAATACACTAGATAAGAAATTACCTCCTCAGTAGAATTTCAAAGTCCACTGAAAAGTAAGCTGAGGGCATCTCTAAGGGGCCTGAACCTCCACACCCCACCCGGAGATGCGGAAGGTCACCTTGTGTTCTCTAACCCACAGCTTTCAAAGTCTTTGCTCCAGGTTACACCTTCAAATCTACACCCCAGGGAGCCAGTGAAAAGCGAACCGCTCAAGCCCTCCCTGAAAAACAACATACCACTGGTCTTTTTCCACAACGGTTAGTCTCACTTTTTAGAACAAGAAAAGAGTTCTGTACTTTCAACCCTGAATGCAAGGAGGATTTGCAGGCAAAGAAACAGACTTTGGCCCTCCCTCCATATTGTTATTCCAAGCCACAAGGTACTTTCTGACTAGGAATAGAAAGGGCATGAATGGTAAATTACCATCTCAGTCTTTACTCACATCAATGACTGCCCAACCTAAAGATATTTTGAGACTTATTTAAAGTAAGTTCGCTTTTTTTTTCACCTTCGCTTCTAAGCTTAGTACATATTTGAGAGGGAATTAGGCTAGCCTAGACTGAAAGGCTGAAACCACGCCCTCAGGGTGAACTGTAGCTAACCTTTCCAGCGGGACCCAGAGGTGAATAAGGAGGTTGGTGAGGAGTTCCTAATCCTGAATACTGCACTGTACCACGCAGCAACAGTGACGGGGAATTCCTGAACTCAAAGGACTCAAAAGAGGACAAAAAACAACAAACAAACAAACAAACAAACAACAACAACAAAACTGCATCTCTGCTCTGTAGGTGAAGGGTCCCATTTTATCTCTGTTGATAATATGGCAGTGTCCCTGTTCCACCAAGTCATGAGAAATTGTGTTTGGAAACAAAGAAACAGGCAGAATTAGGCATTAAAATAGACAGTCTTAAAAATGCCCAACTGTGGGAGGCCAGGGAGGATTGCTGTTAATTCAAGGCCAGCCTGGGCTACACAGTGAAACCCTGTTTCAAACAAAATGAGCAAAAATTCAACTGTTCTGGCAAAAAAGAATACACACACACACACACACACACACACACACACACACACACACACACGTCAACTTATCTTTCTGTCTCCCAGAGAGGACTCAGATTTTCTGTTCCTTAGTAAAGGGGAGGGTGACTGTGTGGTGTCAGATAAAATTTCGCAAAGGACCTCAAGATACAAAACTGGTAACTTCTTTTTTCTTTCTTGAGACATGGTCTCATTATGTAGACCTTCTGGCTGGGAGCTTGCAGTGTAGACAAGAACTTTGAAACTGAGTTAGAGAACATACGGTGACCTTCTCACCCTTAGAAGAAGTTCTGCACCTGTGTGGGGTGTGGACGGAACTTCAGGCCCCTCAGAGATGCCCTCATCTTGGTTTCAAATTCTACTGAGGAAGTAATTTCATATCGTATCTAGTATATTAATCATGGACACCTGGTTGTTCCTATTAACTCCCAGGCTGCTCTCCAGAGCCATTGTACAAGGTATCGTTAACTCAGAGATCTGCCTGCCTCTGCCTTCCAAGTGCTAGGATTAAAGGTGTGTGCCCAGCCTTTTTCTTTTTCTTCCTTCCTTCCTTGTTGTTTGAGACAGGGTTTCTCACTGTAGACCTGGCTGTGCTCTGTAGACGAGGCTGGCCTTGAACTTACAACGATCTGCCTGCCTCTGCTTGCAGAAAAGGCTTATGCCACCACTGCTGGCCTCTTCTCTCCTATTTTTTTGTTTTTTGTTTTTTTGTTTTGTTTTTTGAGACAGGATTTTCTTGTAGTCCTGGCTGTCCTGGACTCACTTTGTAGACCAGGTTGGCCTCAAACTCACAGAGCTCCGCCTGCCTCTGCCACCCGAGTGCTGGGATTACAGGCCTGTGTCCACCTCGCCTGGCTTCTTCCCATGTTTAAGAGTGAGTGAGGAAGGTAGGGTGAAGGCTTTCCCACTGCAACACCAGGTCAGGCCCTCGGCAGACTCAGAATCACACTCCGGGAAATGGAAAGAGCAATGGGTCTTAAATCAGAAGACCTAGATTGTTAAGTTTCAAGTTTTTGTTTTTAGACACTGTTTTGCTACATTCCCCTGGCTGGTTTAAAATTCATTTAGTAGACCAGGTCAACCTCAGACTTGCCATGGTCGCGTCTTTTTCTTCCTCCTCAGGGCTGAGATTTCTTCCACCTCAGTACTGGTGAATATCACTATACCTAGCCTATGCCTCTGCTATTTCTATTATGCCAGGGTACTTCTTTTTTTTTTTAAATTTATGTCTATTATGTATATTTATCTATTATGTGTGTTTCTGTACGATAGTATGCACAAGTGCATGTGGTTGCCTACAGAGGCCAGATCCCTTTGAATTGGAGTTATAGGAAGTCTAAACCAGTATGTTTACTGGGCAGTGGTGGCGCATGCCTTTAATCCCAGTGTTTGGGAGGCAGATGCAGGTAGATCTGAGTTCAAGGCCAGCCTGGCCTAAAGAGTGAGTTCCAGGACAGCCAGGACTACACAGAGAAACTCAGTCTGGAGGGGGAAAGAAAAGAAAAGAAAAAAAAAGAAAAGAAAAAAAGAAAGAAAGAGGGAAAAAAAAAAAAAAAGGAAAGCCAGGCATGGTGGCACATGCCTTTAATCCCAGCGGAGGCAGGCAGATGCTGTTAAGTTTGAAGCCAGCCTGGTCTACAAAGTTAGTCCAGGACAGCCAAGGCTACACAGAGAAACTCTTTTTCGAAAAAACAAACAAACAAGCAAACAAGCAACAACAACAACAACAACAACAACAAAAAAGAAAGAAAGGGGGAAGGTGGAGAGCTGCAAGTGACCTGTTGTTGTTGTTTTTTTCTTCTTCCTCTTTGTTTGCTTTTTGAAACATCGTATCACTATGTAGCCTTGACTGGCCTCAAGCTCAAAGACCCATCTGCCTATGCTTTGGTGGTTCAGGGATTAAGGAAATCACCACCAGATATGGGTGCAGCAAGCACTCTTTTTTTTTTTCCTTTTGTTTTTTTGGGACAGGGTTTCTCTGTGTAGCCTTGACTGTCCTGAACTCATTTTGTAGACCAGGCTGGCCTTGAACTCACAGTGATCCACCTGCCTCTGCCTCCCGAGTGCTAGGATTAAAGGCGAGCGCCACCACCCCACGGCTGCAGCAAGTACTCTCAACAGCCAAACCATCTCTCCCACCCCTGTGTATTTCTTGGGAAGTCACCATCTCTCAGGTTTAGTCTCACCTATACACTAGAGACTTTGATTGCATCCTCCTCACCACGTTATTAGGAAGATTAAATAAGCTAGGAATCTTAAATTGTCACAATGAGCTTGCTTCTCATATTGCTCAGTCATGGAGACACGTTTTCAGAGTTCAACTATCTAAGCTAGTGTGGAGTTCTCCCGGAGCTGCTGGGAGGCTGCACAGCTGCGGTGGCGGATCTCTTGAGCCCATGTGTCCTGCTGAAGCTCAGGAAAAACAGCAAGACCTTGTCACAAAACCAAAACCAAGTGTGACTATTAAACACCCTAAATTCTCGGCTTAGGAGAACTTCCCCACCCCCATTCAGAATGATGATGCTCAGTTTAATCTCAAAGAACAGCTTTCTCACCTCAGCACGACATCAGCAGCAGTGAACGGCAGAGGAAGACTTAAACCTAACCTGTTGTAGCCACATCCTTAGAGGGGCTTTTAACTATAATTCCAATTAGGATTTGATAGTTTCTGTTCTTCAAATGTACACAACTATCATTACAATTTCTGGAAATAGAAATATGATACTTCAAAAATACAAAGTCAGAGCCACAGAGCTCCACGGGTAGCGTGCTTGTCCAGCGCACACAAAGCCCTGGGTGTGATCTCCAATGCTGCATCGCAGTAGTACACGGTGGTATTCCTACAACTGGGAGATGACGGCAGGAGGGTCAGAAATTCACAATCATCCTTGGGCTATATGGGGCATTTGATGTCAGCCGGGGCAACATGAGACTCTCTCTATGTAAATTAATAAATAAGGGCTGCCGAGATGCCCAGTTGTTTAAAAGCCCTGGCTGGGTCTAGAAGACCCAGGTTTAATGCCTATCACCTACATGGCAGATAACAACCATCTATAATTTCAGTTCCAGGGGATCTGACACCCTCTGCTGGCCTCTATGGGTACTGCATACCCATGGTGCACAGACAAACACACAGACAAATAAAGTTAAAAATAAATACTTTTAAATAACCGAAAGAAAAGTGCTTGGCCTAAAGGTGAATTTCACCCATCCAGACATTGCCAAGACAGACCAACACCCACCAGGATAGTTATTAACAGATACCACATTTTGCCAAAGACTTCAAAACAGTCTTCAAGAGGTTCCCCCAGCTGACTTTTAGCAAAATTCTTCAAGTGAAATGTTTTTGTTTGTTTGTTTGTTTGTTTGTTTTTTGGTTTTTTGAGACAGTGTTTCTCTGTGTAGCCCTGGCCATCTTGAACTCACTCTATAGACCAGGCTGGCCTCAAACTCACAGTGATCCATCCGCCTGCCTCTGCCTCCCAAGTGCTAGGATTAAAGGCATGGGGCACCACTGCCCAGCTAAGTGAAATGTTATGTGGAAGCAGAAATTGGTGAAATTCATTTTTCAAAAGGTGCATCTGCTTTTGTTGAAATCTGAGTGAGATTTCCAGAGCTCTGCAAAGTAGCAGTGACACCTTCTACCCAATGCTAGAAACTCCAACACACATGATTTCCTAGTGATGCAAGTGGGGTTCTACCCTCCTGGATGGGCACAATACTGGTCAGAGTGCTACCTTGCGCTAGGTATGGTGGCATACTCCTTTAGTCCCAGCCCTTGGGAGGCAGAGGCAGGGGAATGTCTGTGAGTCTGAGGCCAGCTTAGTCTGTGGATGTGTTGGGGTGCCTGGAGAAAGCTGGGGGTGGAATTTGGGCCATGGCTAATGTGTTCAGGATACACTGTTTACATGTATGAAATTGTCAAAGAAAAAAGAAAATCTATTAATAAAGTGTAATTTAGTAAAAGAAACATAATTTGTATTGTGGGGTCTGCAATAATAAGGGTATGTAACAAACATGTTCAGGGGTAGCGTCCCAGAGCTGAGACTATTAGCTGAGGAGACCCAGGACACAGGAACAAGAGCACCCAGCAGGCAGTGGGGGACCGCAGCACACTGAGGACAGTGGGATAGAAGTATCAAAGAACAGGGTCCAGAAGACAGGCGAAGCCCCGCACTGGAGGCAAAGGCAGGGAATTCTTGCCCGTGGAGGCCACAGGGTAAGCTTTGTGAGTTGGTTGTCTCCTCCTACCCTGGGCCTCCCGTCTCTATTTCAAGATAATTTTGAGTGGTGTAAAATGGGAGAAGATGGATTACAAAAGGTATGAGTGGGAAGGAAGATGAGACTTCATGCTAGGCAAAGGAACTCACATTATTCCACAGTGAGGAGCAAAGGAGGAGTAAGGGGGGGGAAAGTACTTTTCAAACATTATGTCAAACATTTATTAAGCCCGGCCAGGGGCATATTGGTATGATCCTAGCTATATGGGAGGCCAAGACCAAGGTTAGGCTAGGCAACTTAGCAAGACCCTGCCTCAAAATGACAAAGGTGAAAATAAAAGAGCTTGTGTAGACGGTTCAGTGGTAGTGGAAAAGGAAGAGGAGGAGGAAGATGAGGAGGAAAAAGTTGTTTATAAATTAATGGACAACATTTTTTTAAATTCCAAGGCTAGGTTGGACAGGGTGGTATGTGTGGCATCCTCAGGAAGGGAAGGCGGAAAGATCAGAAGTGTAGCTTCTCCTTAGCAACCCGAGGTACAGGAAACCTTGTCTCAATAAACAAACTCCACATTAGAACCAGGAGTGCTGCTGCGGCATTTAGGAGGCTCAAGGCCAGCCTGAGGTACACAATGAGCTCCAAGCAAGCATGAGCTACAGAATGACATCTGTCTCAAAACAAAAATTTTCAAAGCTTAGAATTAAAACAGAAAAAGGGAGTTGTGCGTTTTAAACACGTCACTGTTGGTATACAGAACAGATCTAGGAAGACACTGAAAGAAAGGAAAGCTGCCAGAGGGAGACGAGGGCAACAGTTCATCCAGGCCACAAATTTGAAGCCAGTCTGAGCTATGTAGTAGAACCCTGTCTCAAAAAATTAGTTAATTGGGGCTGGAGAGATGGCTTAGTGGTTAAGAGCGCCGTCTGCTCTTCCAAAGGTCCTGAGTTCAATTCCCAGCAACCACACGGTGGTTCACAACCATCTGTAACATGATCTGACACCCTCTTCTGGCCTACAGGTGTATATATGTAGGCAGAACACTGTATATGTAGGCAGAACACTGTATACATAATAATAAATAAAAAGTTAAATACAATTTTAAAAGTTAATTAATTAATTAATTAAATTTAATAAAAATATTTTAGTTAAGTCAACAAATACCTAAACCAGGACACTACTGGTAGGGACAGAATTGGTGACAGTGACTCAGCTAAGTTAAAAATACTCACACTTGAGGCTGGGCATGTAGCTCTGTGACAGCGCATGTGCTTAGCATGCACAAGGCTCTGGGTCTGAGCTATAGGATAAGATAAGTAAATACAAAGATAAATAACAGCTGAGCACCTGAGTCTTACTGGCCATGTCTCTTTATTAAACTTATTTTATGTCTCTGAGCTTCCATTTGTTCAC
Organism: Acomys minous; assembly: GCF_964271855.1. Lineage (NCBI taxonomy): Eukaryota > Metazoa > Chordata > Mammalia > Rodentia > Muridae > Acomys > Acomys minous. The sequence goes on along the minus strand of NC_140487.1, from coordinate 108,804,712 downwards.
CTGAAAAATGGAAGCACAACTTCCTAGACTTGTAAAAGTAATTGAGGAGATTACATGAAATTATATCAACATCTCATTGAAAACTAGCATAAAACAGGTCATCAACAAATGTGAGCTCCCCTCTCATCCTCTATCCACCATCCCCTCAAAAATTACGTCTTCTGCCGGGCGTGGTGGTGCACGCCTTTAATCCCAGCACTCGGGAGGCAGAGGCAGGCGGATTGCTGTGAGTTCGAGGCCAGCCTGGTCTACAGAGTGAGTCCAGGACAGCTAAGGCTACACAGAGAAACCCTCTCTTGCAAAGCCAAAAAAAAAAAAAAAATTACGTCTTCTGTCTTTTTGGGTAGACTATGAGCTCCTGGAAGTCAGGGGCCATTTCCTCTCATTTCTTTCTCTTCACAGCACCGAGCAAACAAAACACATGCAATCCATGTTCACTGGGTGGTGGTAGTAGTAGTAGTAGTAGTAGTAGTAGTAGTAGTAGTAGTAATAATAATAATAATAATAATAATAATAATAATAATAATAATAAGAAGAAGAAGAAGAAGAAGAAGAAGAAGAAGAAGAAGAAGAAAGCCCAGTGCCCCAATGTGAGGAACTCATGTTTCCTTAGGTAAGAGCGGACCCTGGCCCTCAGAGCAGCTTCAAGATAGGCGTGGCTTGATCACAAGCACAAAGTCCACAGTGGCCTCCCTCAATGTTTGCAAACTACCTGAGAGGGGCAGGCCTCCTGCCGGGTGAGCAGCAGCCGCAGCAGTAGCAGAAGCAGCTGGCTGTTCTTTGCCTGTGGAGAAGGCACCAGCGGCTGACTGACTTCTATGCATTTGGCCTTCCCAGGGTGACAGCAGTGAGGCTCTGCAGCGCTCACGTGCTTCACTGTCAGCTGCACTGCTGTCAGTGTCTTTGTGTAAGAAAGGCACTGGCGGCAGCATCCTCTGCAAGGCCCCATCCAGGGTTCACTAAGCCCGGGATCAACTGAGACAGGTCCGTGCTAGGTGAAGGCTTAGGAGGCTCAGACTCCATACATCATCTGGTCCCAGAGCTGTCTCCTCGGGCTCCTACTTTAAAGGCAGGGCCCATCACTAACCAGGGAATGCCAGCTTTCTGATACTCCTCTGGCTTCTCTTAAGAGCAGTGCTGTGACAGGAAAACTGCCTATGTTAAGAAAGTCACTAGAGTGGCATATGACAGAGGGGCTTATGGGAGCTGGGGTAGCACCAGACAAGCACAGGGCTGGTCCTAGCCTCTGCCTTTCCTATACCTCAGTGTCAGGGAAACAACATCAGCCTGATTCAGAACGGAATCCAAACCACATGCAAATACCCCTCCCAAGGCAGTCTCATTAATTTAGCCAATTAAAGAAACATATATATAGCTGGATTTGCCTCAGCTCCAAAACAGACTGGCCTAACTCCCATCTTCCTCCTAGAGAAGGACTGTTCCAGCTACCATTTGTGTCACTGTGTGTTCACACAGCTTGCAAAACTCCTAATACTCCCGAGACTGCAGAAGTAATTTGTACCCTGATCTTGGACCTGGGGGCTTGCAGCACAATTAAATGTGTACCAGGGTAGACACGTCAGCCAGAATCTCTCCGAGTGCAGGCTAGCTTTCCTTCCCTTTGGGAAGATCACGGTGGGGTGGTGGGGAGATAAGACTATTGGCACACGTGAAGCTTCACCAGAGTCAGGCTCCACGGAACAGAGCATCTAATTACAGGAGCATTCCTCGGCCCAAGACACTGTTTTGTGAGCCTCCCGCTTCACACACAGAGAATTCTGCTCTGTCACTGCGTCTGCAGTTTGTGCTGCAGCCCTTCCTGCCACCCTTCCCACAGATTCCTTTTGAAGCAGGTGGAGGGAAAGGTGGAACCTATAGGGTGGTGGTAGGTGAAGAGAGAGCAGGGGGGAAGGAGAGGACCAAAACAGGAGCCTTGCTCTGGGGAGGGAACAGGGGATGTATTTTTGCGTTACCTAGGGAAAGCAGATGGGGGAGAAACAGAAACATGGAGGAGAGGAAAACTAAATAAAGAGCACCACCGACCCCTGAGGGCAAAGCACGGGCTCGCGGAGGCACTCACTCAGGCTGCCCAGCTGTCGGATGACATTTGCCAGGGTGATGTTGGTCCTGCACTCCAGCTCGCTTGTATCGCTAGGCAACGTCTGACGGCACAGGTGCCTTGGCTCGATGTTCCTGGTTACTAACGGCATGGTGGACCTGCTTCAGGCAATGTTCTCAATGATGAAAAACAACCTAAAAGAGAAATAATAGGAAAGTAGTACTCAACTACAGATTCCAGGCACAGTGGGGCTGTGTGTGTCTTTTCCTTTTCTTTCTTGGTATTTATCTGATCTGCAACAGTTTTTTTTTTTTAAACCTTTATTCCCTTTCCTACCTTCTGGTTCAATCACCTCACTTTCTTTTCAAGGCGTACTAATAAGTCTTGCTATAAGTTTAGAAACTCTAAACTGGTGACATCATGAAGGCAGCACAAAAAAACCTTAAAGCAGAAATTACTGCTCTAACTAGCAAGAGTCCTCCAGGTAAGGGGGCGTGGTTAGAAAATAGCAAACACAGGATGATGTACAGATCCTATCCTCGGGGTAGCCACAACCAATACAGATCAGATTCTAGGCCATCGGTTACAAGGTTCAAAAACACACAAAAAAAGACCTCTGTGGCTGGGGTGCATCCCAGCAGGTACAGCTCTGCCTAACATACATGAGATTGAGGTCTGACCTCTCCCCCCAAGCACAGCACAAACTGGACATAGCGGTGCACACCTGTAATCCCAGCATTTGGAGGACAGAGGAGACAGGATGAGATGGTCATGGGCATGCTCAGTCAGGACTACAGGAATAGATTTGCCTTTGTCTGATAATGTCCACAATGAAGTCAGTTGCCAACAGTGATCCCACTGACAAGTCTCTCTCTGGCTACAGCTTCTCTAGGTCTTCCTGGATGGATGACTGTTAATGTACAACCGAATACTAGCTGCCAGGATCTATTAACACTACCAAAGTTTAGTCTGCAAATTGACAGAATGAGGGGAAAAAAAAATCAAGGAAAAATTTACATGTTCATTATGTCAAACAGGATGCTGAGCCAACTGTGTTAAGATTCCCTGTCCAGCCAAGCACAGTGGTATTCCGGGAGGCAGAGGCAGGTGGATCTCTGTGAGTTCGAGGCCAGCCTGGTCTACAAAGCCAGTCCAGGATAGCCAAGGCTACACAGAGAAACCCTGTGTTGAAAAACAGACAAACAAACAAACAAACAAAAAATCCCCTGGTCCTGTCTCCTACCCAGTCCTCGACAGGAGTCTATCCAGCAGCAGCACCAGGAAGTGTCTCAGATGATGGAGACACCCTCCCACTGCCCTTCCTTCCTTCCTTCTTTTCTCTTTTTTAGAGACAGGGTTTCTTTGTGTAGACCTGGCTGTTCTAGATTTGCTTCGTAGTCCGGGGGGGGGGGTCTTGAACTCAGAGAGATCCTCCTGCCTCTGCCTCCCAAGTGCTGGGATTACAGGCTTTTCTACTGTACTTGCTCAATTGCTGTTTCTTACCCTGGGGACTGAGCCCTTCTCCAGGAAGCCCACTCGCCACACCAGCACCTCAGGCTCACACAGAGACTTAGATTACCAATTCCTATGGTACTAGTTGAGGAGAAAGTTTTCTTCTCAGCAATGTGATTATGACTGGAGCAATCAAATCACAGTGGACACATCTTATTTTCGATCTTAGGAAACCATAAACAAATTGAAAATGTCTTAACAGCTTTGTGCTAGGGAAAATGGCATATTTACATCAAATGAAAAGGCAGAAAACCAACTACGGAAAGTCAACTATAAATTCGGGAGAAGAAGAGGAAGAGGAAGAGGAGGAGGAGAGGAAAAAAGACATCATCATCATCATCACCACCATCATCATGTTTACTCACATGAAATCCTAAAACTCCGGCTCATCACCAGACAGCTGCTTGCAAATACAAAATGCTTACCACAAGCTAATCGCTGCAGAGATTAAAAGCAAACCAACATACTGTTTCACCAAAACAAAACAAAAACCCCAAACTAACAAATACACAGAGAGGCAGACGGGCCTTGGAACAGGCTGCCTCTTGTTATGGACATTCTGATCTGCTCCGAGTAAAAATAAAACAGGAAGCCAGCAGCCTGGGGAGCAAGATTTCCTGTCACCAACAGCAACAGCCTAGGAACTAAAAGAACCAGCTGTTTGCTTCTAACTTTGAATCTCCTGATGGTCACTTTGTGGCAGCTGTGCCTATCTTTGGGGTGCAGAGGTGTCTCCTGAATACTTGCTCACTGTCTTAGGAAATGACTTCCGTTCCACTTCTCTGCTATGATCCTCCTTTGACCCAACAGGGTTTTAACAGCAACTCCAGACTTTCCAGTTTAACTCTTTTACTTCAAGCCAATGGTACAAGGTACTAAGATGCACAGACACAGTTAATAATAACACACGATGATGAGTGAATCTAGAGCACAGTAAAGAGAACCCAGAGAAGAAGAGGCGGGAGGTGAAAAGCGGAATGCTGGGCCAGCGAATGGCTTACCGGCGAATGTGCTGCCGCCAAGCCTGACAGCCTACGTTCAATCCACATGCTGCACAGGACCCACTTGTGAGGCTGGAGAGACCGTGGCTCTGTGCTTAAGGGAATTTACTGCTCTTGCAGAGAACCTGGGTTTGGTTCTCAGCACCTACATGGTGGCTCACATCTGTAAATTCAGTGTCAGGGGATCTGATGCCTTCTACTGACCTCCGTGGGTGCCAGGCATGCAGGAAATACCCACACGTATGCAGGCGAAACGCACACATGAGCAAGTTGTCCTCTGACACCTTCATATGCGCACTGTGGCATATATGTACAACATATGTTTATACAGGCAAAATAGTCATGCATGTAAAATAAATCTTTAAAAATAAAAGACAGAACCAAGAAGAGACTTGATACCCTATGAGCATATACAAGGGGAGGGCGTCCTCTTCAGTCACAGTCATAGGGGAGGGGAGTAGGGGGAAAGTGGGAGGGAGGGAGGAATGGGAGGATATAAGGGATGGAATAACAACTGAGATGTAATATGAATAAATTAATAAAATATGTATAAAAAATAAAAGACAGAGATCTGTTATTTCTTCTAAAAAGATGGGGCTGGAGAGATAGCTCAGCAGTTAAGAGCACTGACTGCTCTTCCAAAGGTCCTGAGTTCAATTCCCAGCAACCACATGGTGGCTCACAGCCATCTAGAATGTGATCTGATGCCCTCTTCTGGCATGTAGGTGTACACGCAGATAGAGCACTGTATACATAATAAATAAATCTTAAAAAAAAAAAAAAAAGATGGGGCTTGCTGGGCGTGGTGCCCACGCCTTTAATTCCAGCACTAGGGAGGCAGAAGCAGGCGGACCTCTGTGAATTAGAGGCTAGCCTGGTCTACAAGGTGAATCTAGGACAGAGAAACCCTATTTTGAAAAACAAAAAACAATCAAAAAAAGATGGGACTCATACCTTTAATCCCAGCACTCAGGAGGCAGAAGCAGGTGGATCTCTGTGAGTTCCAGGACAGCCAGGACTACACAAAGAAACTGGGGGGCAGGGAAGGTGGGGTTTTTTGGCTGGGTGTGGTGAGCCATGCCTTTAATCTCAGCACTTGGGAGGCAAGGCAGGTAGTCTGTGTGTTAGGGACCAGCCTGGTCTACATAATGAATTGCAGGACAGCCAAGGTTACATAGGGAAACCCTGTTTCAACACAAACAAAAAACATTTCTGGGGCTGAAGAGAAGGCTCAGCAGTTAAGACCACTGTCTTCCAGAGGACACAGGTTCGAATCACAGCACCCTCATAGTGGTTCCAATGGTCTGTAACTCTAGTTCAGGGGAATCTGACACCCTCTTCTGGCCTTTGAGGACACTGTACTCACGTAGTACACAAACACGCATGCAGGCAAAACACCCACACACATAAAAATGTAATAACCTAGGGGATCTTTCTTTCTGTTCTTTCTTTCCTTCTTCTTTTTTTAATTTTTTTTTAATTTTTAATTTTTATTTTTTTATTTTTTATTTTTTTTTACAAGAGAGGGTTTCTCTGTGTAGTCTTGGATGTCTTGGACTCACTTTGAAGACCAGGCTGGCCTCCAACACAGAGATTAGCCTGCCCTGGCCTCCCAAATGCTGGGATTACAGACGTGCACCATGGTGACTGGCCCGTCGGCATTTTTCAAAGACACCAAAAAGAAACAAGATTCCCTGCTATTTGAAGTACCTGTACCAACTGCTCGGTTTTCTTTTAGATAATCAAGGATTTATTGTCTTCTGTACAAGAAGCATGAAATTATGCATAAGCTAAAACACACTAGTAATTTGACAAAAGAAAAAAAACTTCATCTGAATGATGATAAACTTAGAAATAAATGGGAAATAGACTTTAGACTCTCTGTTTCATTTCTAACTATAGAAAATAACATGGGTTTTAGAGTTAGGGCACAGCCTAGTTGGTCTCTTGACTCTGATATCTCATTAATTGTGATCTCCAACAATTTTTTTATAGACATTGAAAAATATATCTAAAATTCCCTATACTGAGCTTAAAGGAAGGGGATAGTTATTTGTAGTTCCACAGATTGTAGGCAAATCTTCCTGTTGAATGAATTCTATTCATTGATAAATATTTAAAAACACTTTAAACCATGGACATATTACATAGTTGAATGCAACATTCACATAAAAAATTTAAAGATGAAACCCTAGACTTGAATGAATTTGATGGGTTTTCCCCTGAAGCTGCCCTTAGCTATACTCTCAGAGCTCCTGAAATGCAACACTCTCTCCTCCAGTCTTTCACAACTGTGCTCCTCATCTGAACCACAGAACAAAGGAAATGATCAGGGCAACTGGTCCCTCAGTGTTCCTCAAGTCTGTAAGTAAGGACTGCCACTGTGAATGGATGCCCCAGGGAAGTTAGCATCTCACACGCAACAGGTGCCCAGCGACACTAGGCTTCATTCTCTCATGGAACTCTAGTTAAGAAGGTTCCTCCAGCCAAGCCAGGCGTGGTGGCGCACGCCTGTAATCCCAGCACTTGGGAGAGAGAGGCAGGGGGATCGCTGTGAGTTCGAGGCCAGCCTGGTCTACAAAGTGAATCTAGGACAGCCAAGACTACACAGAGAAACCCTGTGGGGGGGGGGGAGAGGGAGAGAGGGAGAGAGAGAGGGAGAGAGAGAGGAGAGAGAGAGAGAGAGAGAGAGAGAGAGAGAGAGAGAGAGAGAGAGAGAGAGTGTTTGTGTGTGTGTGTGTTTACTGGGAAGTTGGGAGAACACTGGGTGAAGAGCCACTGAAGCAAAGGTTCTAATTGGCATTTTAGGCAGATCATTCTCCTGGAAGGACAAAGGTTACACTGAGGCAGAAGGGGAACTGAGAAACAGGTTCAGGAGAGGGTAGGTTCCAAGACCACCATATCCCAGCTTGCTGGCACTTACTGAGAGGGCAGAGAGGTTGCAGGAGTGAGTGCAGCCCACCAGGCCCACCTGTTCTTTCCATAGTGTCCTGTACAGTCATCACAGTGATAAGGTATACGCTCCTTTAGTAAAAGGTGTCACTAAACACTAAATGCTAGCGCTGGAGAGAAATATAAGCAAAGGAAGGAGAACAACCAAAAAAAAGTTCTTAGTCAAGAAAAAGAAGTTATGAGGGCTGGGAATACAGCTCAGAGGTGAAGCACTAGTGGGTACTAGGTCCTGGGTTTGATCCCCAATATCATTTAAAAGAAAAAAATTTTAAGTTCTAAATACAGAAAAGGAGTGGAATGCCTTGTTTTTATGGGGTCACTAAATGTCTTTCCCAGTCATGTGTTACTTCTTTTTAATTGGGGAGGTGTTTGTGGCCGTGTGAGCGACTGTGTGGTATACACACAGAAGCTAGGGGAAGGCATCAGGCTTCTTCCTTTATTATTTTCACCTTACTCCATTGAGACGGTCTCTCACTGAACCTGAAGCTTGCTATTGTGGCTGCCTGGCTGGCTAGTGAGCGAGTGCCCAGGACCCTGTCCCCACTCCACAATGCTGGGGTCACACACCAGCACGACCAAGCCCTGGCTTTTTTACGAGGGTGCTGGAGATCTGCATTCGGGTCCTTCGGCCCGTACAGCAAGAGCTCTTACCCACTGAGCCCTCTCCAGCCCTTCAGTCATATATTACTTCTGACCAGGAAAATTACATGATATAGCAGTGTTTGCTAATCTGAGGGTTTGAGAAGGTCTTGAGAATTGTTACACAGCAAATATAAAAGTTATAGAGAAGTAAATTCACTTTATCTAGTTCCTTATAACTAGAGCTGCCCCATAGCAGAACAGGTTATCGTTAGATAAAATCATGAGTCTTCCCAGCCTGCGAATGACCAGCTGCCAGGCATGGGAGGAATTGCTAGAGTATGAGAAGGTGCTGGAAGGGGGTGACGTCACTATGCACAAGGATGGCAGAGGTGACGAGCACGTACTCATCTTGTATGGGGACGGGAATTCTGCTCCCAGCATCCACATATGGTAACTCACAGCCACCTGCACTCCAGATCCAGGAGATTCAATACCTTTTTCTAGACTTCATGAGCATTTGTATGCACACATGCATATGCACACACCCACCTACACCCCATATACAATTAAAAGTAAAAATTTAGGGGCTGGAGAGACGGTTCAGCAGTTAAGAGTGAACTGTCTGCTCTTCCAGAGGACTTGAGTTGAATTTCCCATACCCACATGGGGACTCCTAATCCCCTGTAACTCTACTTCCTGGGGACCTGATGCTCTCTTCTGTCCTCCAAGGTGCCAGGCGGACATACATGTAGGTGCATTGACATACATGAAAGCGAAACTGCCATCCACATAAAATTTTTTTTAATTAAAAAAATGTATAAGGCCTTGAGTTCATGCCCAGGTTTACAAAAGAGGAGGAGGAAAGAGAAGTGAAAGGTCAGAGCAGACAAGCTCTACAGCCCTCTAACTCAGGGGTGCAGGGTGTGAGGGCGTCTGGCTGAGACATCTGTCTCCTCACCACTGCCAGGGTGGTCTGGTTGATGGGGCTGGCTAAGCCGCGTCCTTACTCCTTCAGCTTCGTGCCTGCCCCTCCGAAAGCTGTATGCTCCCTCCAGGCCCATAGATAAGCACCAAGACTGTTCTTGCTGCACTCCCCTGCTAGAAGCTCCAAAAAAGCTCTCAAAGATGTGGGCTGGGGATACAGCTTAGTGGTAAAGTGTTAAAGCACTTGCCTAGCATGTATCTAAGACCCTAGGTTTTATCCCCAGCACGCCCCCCCAAAAAAATCTGGATTTGCTTCTAAGCTGTTATAACCTCCTCAACTTGGCCAACATCCACTTGTGTTCTAAACACAAGGTACGTCGAGTCTAGATTGTGTCACTTACCAGGACCTAGGAGATAGAATTGGCCGAAAGAATAGTCTAGAGAGAGTACTGGGGTTAAGTTACTTATTCTGTAGGAGAGTCTCAGACCAATCTGAGAGAATAATACCTGACCAAGTCCAAAGGAAAAGGTAGGTCTGGACTAGTGCCAGATACACAGGCCAGACCCAAAAGCAACCTCACACTCCCTCCTAGCAGGCTGCAGCCAGGGGAATAAATCCAAACACAAATAAAATCCCACACATCCCTCCCTGGCTCTGGATTGGCAGTGTACCAATCCCTCTGCATGTTGATGTCATGATGGGATTTCTGTTCTGAAAATGAAGCTCCATGAAAGGGCCTTTCAGATCTCCCTCAAACGATGAGATGCTTCAAGTGTGCACCAGAGTGAGTTTACCAAGGTAATATATACATATCATACTAAGTCTGGAAAAAGGCCAGCTCCACTTTCTGGGTTTATTATTTGTTTGATTGGTTGATTTGTTTGTTTGTTTGCTTGTTTTTGAGACAAGGTTCCTCTGTGTAGCTTTGAGCTCAGATATCCACCTGCCTCTCTGCCTCCCAAGTGCTGGGATTAAAAGTGTGTGCCACCTCACCAAGCTCAGCTCTGATTTCTGACCTTCCACAGTTCTTCTGGGTATCTGTGGGGTGATGCAGAGGCTAGGGGTGGGAGATGCTGCATATGAGAGGAAGAGGAAGCCAGTCTGTACCCCATACTCTGACCTCCTGTTCATTACCCATAACGGCAAAGATGTCATCTTGAGTTGTTAATGATAAACAAACAATGCTGCATTGAGAGCCAAAGTCACTGATGAAGACCTGCAGGTTTCTATGCTCTCATCCAGAAGGCAAGTGCACATGAGTCTCAGTCATGCTAATCAAAAGGAAAATGCTTCTCAAGGCAGTTCCTCTTTGAAACAGCCCTTCCTAGTGCTCAGCAGCAGGAGGCAGGGACATGTGCGGATGCTGGGTGGTGGTGGTGATCACAACTTCTGCTTTCACTTCAGCTTTTCTCACTGCCCAGTTAACAGTGCTCTGAAAGGGGGCAAACAAGTTCACTTTGAGGTTTCCTCTTACAAAAGGCAAATTTCCATGTTAATATTGTGCATTGAGGTGGTGCCGCTTTTAATCCCAGCACTCAGGAGGGGAGGCAGAGGCAGGTGATCTGTGAGTTCCAGGACAGCCTGGTCTACACAGAGGAACTTGTCTCAAAAACTAAACAACAAATTGTGCATTCCATCAGATCTAGTATGTTCTAACAGCTGAGCATGGCACAGGCCTGTAATCTCAGCACTCAGGAGGCAGATGGAAGGCCATCCTTTGGCTACCCAGTACCTGTCTCAATATCCACTTTTCCTTCCCAAATAACCATCTGACTTTAAGGTGAGAGACAAAACACAGTCTTCCCATAGTTTGAGCTGGTACAATAAAACACTTAAAGTACGATGCTGGGCTGGAGATGGCTTTGTGGCTAAGAGCATTTGCTGTACTTCCAAAGGACCTGAGTTTGATACCCAGCAACCACATACGGTGATTCACATCTCCCCCCCACTCCCGCCCTTCTCTCTCTCTCTCTCTCTCCCTCCCTCCCTCCCTCCCTCCCTCCCTCCCTCTCTCTCTCTGTCCCTCTCCCTCTCAAAAAATAAAACAAAACAAAAAAACAAAAAACAACTGTTTCAACGACAACTGTTGAAAACATCAGATCTTGCTACCATGCAGCAAGTTCAGGGAAGAAAGCTTTCTCAAAGACTAAGGCTTACGGCACACACCCACTTCCTGCTGAAACACTGGGTGGGGCTGACCTGACAAATATAACCACTCTTTCCAAACACAAAATATTACTGACAAATCAGGTTAGGTCACTGAAACAATGTCCAACAGAGAAGGCAGGACAGAGAAAACATGACTATGAGAGCCAAGCAAGAGAGCTTGTGACCTAAAACTAACAGAAATTCCCAATGTGAAAAAGGAGTCACCTCTGATCTACATGCGGTCACGCAGTGTCCTGGGCTGATTTGGCTTAGATGCCATCTGGGAAACAGGATTTCTTTCTTTCTTTCTCTTTTTTCTTTTCTTTTCTTTCGGTTTTTTGAGGTAGGGTTTCTCTGTGTAGCCCTGGCTTTCCTGGACTTGCTTTGTAGACCAGGCTGGCCTCAAAGTCACAGAGATCCTCTGCCTCTGTCTCCTGGAGCGCTGGAATTACAGGCCAGCTGGAAACAGGACTTCTAAATTTTAATATCATATTCCTTGAGCACACTGTAGACCCAAGGGGCCATTCACAATTGCTAAGTCACAACTTTTTAACTTTCTGTCTGTGTCTGTCTGTCTGTCTGTCTGTCTGTCTGTCTCTCTCTCTCTCTCTGAGAAGTATGTGGCAGTGGCGTTTCTAGACAGGGTTTCTCTGTGTGGCCCTGGCTGTCCTAGAACTCACTTGTAGACCAGGCTGGTCTCAAACTCAGAGATCCGCCTGCCTCTGCCTCCCTGAGTGGGATTAAAGGCGTGCACCACCTCACCTGACTGAATTCTACAACTTTCTATTAATCTTTGGGGCAATTCCACCTTTCACCTTTATGTTTATTATTCTTCAAGCTTTAGTCACAACTTTGATTTTAAAACTAAAACTGGGAGTCACCTTCTTCAAAATTAATTTCTTCTAGAAATTTTCCTCATACGTGACCAAAACTGGCTTTATTTTCAGGAGAACTGGATTCGCTTGGTTTCCCAAAAGAGAATGCATTTAAATTGTGAGTTAGAAACCTGGACCCTAGTTCTTTCCCCCCCCCCCCCCGGCTTTTCGAGAGACAGGGTTTCTCTGTGTAGCCTTGGCTATCCTGGACTCGCTTTGTAGACCGGGCTGGCCTCGAACTCACAGAGATCCGCCTGCCTCTGCCTCCCAAGTCCTAAATTAGCTTTAATTAAATAAATATATATTATGAACAATTTCCCTCATCAACAGAAGTCTTGTAGAGACCAGATTTCTTTCAGTTGTTGTCATCAATTAAACATTAAATTACATAAGACCCCCATCAATGAACAGGAGCACTGTTTAAGAAAGAATGCATGAGCCAGCAGCAGCAGGAAGTGACGCTGACTTCAGAGTGACCTGTCAGCGCACTCTTCAATGCATAGCAACAGGGACTGGACCCATACAACTACCTCCTGCGCTGGAGGCTGAACCCTCATACACTTCTACATGTATGCAATGGCACACACAAGCCCCAACCCACACAAAATAAATAAATGTTTAAAAAAATTGTGGGCAGTGTCAAGAGAAGCCTTTTGGAGGCCCACAGACAATGGCGCGTGAAGTGTCCGTGGCCCCTAAGGCTCCTCAACAGTCCTGATCCACTGCACACAGCATCCATCCACTAGGACTCTAGCACACTAGTGAAGTCTCAAAATGACTCTGAGGCTAGGGCAGTGACTCTCTCCCTCTTCTTTCCGGAAGTCTCCTAAGGTGACCTTGCCCCCCATCCCCCACAGTTCCTCATAGCTACAATAAAGTTATATCTCCATCTTTGAGTCTGGTCCCCAGAGTCTGATTCCCGGGGTTCTGTAGGCTCCATCGCCATTCGCTCCCCTTCCCCCCAGTTCCTGATCCTCACAAAACAATTTTTGGAGACAGGGTCTCTCTCTACATAGTCCTGGCTAGCCTGGAGCTCTCTATGTAGACCAGGCTAGCCTCAAAGTCACAGAGCTCCTCCTGCCTCTGCCATCCGAGTGCTGGGATTAAAGGGAAGCAACATCATGTAAAATAAAATGTGAAGACATTAAAGTAGGAGGAGGACTAACTAGAAACAGGAAGGCAATAAACTCAAGAGGGAGAGGGGTAAGAACGGGTAAACAGAAGTGAATACGATCAAAACACATTACAGCACGTAAGAAAACGTCATAGTTAGGGCAGCTTAGCTCTAAAGTGCAAGCACGGGGACCTGAGTTCTCCAGCAGCCACATCAAAAGCTCGGTGGGCAGAGAGCTCTTGCAACCTCAGCACTGGGGAGACGGAACTGCAGGTGACCCTGAACTTCTAATCTTCTTGCCTCCGCCTCCCAAATTCCAGGATTACAAGCATGTGCCACCATGTCTGGTTTCTGTGGTCCTGGAGACTTTTAGCACGTGTGTGTGTGTGTGTGTGTGTGTGTGTGTGTGTGCACGCGCGTGCGCGCGCACATGCACCCTCACTCTCACCCATGGCCTCTACCAGCTTCCTCACACCTGCAGGCCACAGCTGGTTCTCATGCAAGGCTTATCCCATTGTGCTTCCCGACTCTGGGGTAGAGAGGATGGCACTAAGCTATACCCTTTCCTCCTTGGCACGCGCAAGTAGCAGTGAGTATGGCTGGGGTCAACCTCAGCCCGCTCAAGGCACTCGAGTGCGGCTGGCGGGTTAGATACAGGGGCGTGTAAAGGAAGCGGGAAGGAGCCCGTCAGAGGTGAGCTGCACATCAGCCTCCAGCCTCATTCATCTCGCCGACTCTCTAGCCACTCATCTCAACCTCTATGATGTCTCACTTCGTGTTTGAAGCTTCTCTATGCAGCAACTGCTCCCTCTCTGGAAATGAACAGCCAAAAAGTAACTGACTTTACACAACTGAGAAAGGCCACAGAAAAGAAGGTTGCAGGGCAACAACAAAACAGGAAATTCAGCAAAATGTTTCGCTGACAACTCTGGGCAATACACAAACACACCGTGTGGTCATGGAGCAAGCCGACGCAGCGGTCTCAGGAGGTGACTGTACACCAGGAGAGAGGGGAGACACCTAGCACTCACAGCTACAACTCAGCAGCGGGGAGCAGAATTATGGAGCGAGCTGCCACGCAAGGCCACATCAGTGATTCGATTCTGCCAGCTGCAGCAAGAACGCATTCCTGAAAGAGTGTCACATACGCATCTGTCACAAACAGCCAAGCCGCCAGCAACTGACTAAGAGTCAGCAAAGGGCAGCTGCACTTCTACTTCCCCTCACAAGGTCTAGTCACCACCCAAAACATGGGAACTATAAGGAAAATACCTCGAGCAGTGGGGAAAAAATACCTTTCTGCCCCGAGTTTACTCGGGAGTAACCAAACCTAGTAGCACTGGGGCGAGGCAGCAAGACGGCGAATCCTAAGCGACGAGCCCTAAGCGACAGATGTGGGGTTCACGCCAACCACCAACACATTCTAGCTTGGATGCTCTGGCAGGCTGGTCTAACCTCTTAGTCTGTCTCCTAACCTGATAAATTAGTATGACTCCTATTCTGTAAGATTACTGTGAAGAAAAGAAAACAGATATACAATATATGATTCCAGGCTGAGGAGACAGCTCAGTCCCCAGCACTCAACATGGAATCCAGGTGCGACAGCACAGCCTACCTCCCACTGATAGGAAGGGCAGACAGGAGAATCCCTGGGGCTAACTGGCCAGCCAGTCTAGCCTAATGGTGAACTCCAAGCAAAGAGAGATCATGTCTCAAAGCAGAAGGCCAGCATTCTTTTTTTTTTTTTCTTTTTTTTTAAGACAGGGTTTCTCTGTGTAGCCTTGGCTGTCCTGGAACTCTCTTTGTAGACCAGGCTGTCCTGGAACTCACAGAGATCCACCTGGCCCTCCTCCTTGACTGTTGGATTACAGGCACCCGGCCCCGAGCCTGTTTCTACTAGCTGATTTTTCTTCTACTACATCCTAGTTATAGATGGCATCTTCTTGAACCTTATATAATTTTAAAAAGTAGTAGTCTGGCCTCAAATTCAGAGATCTGCATGCCTCTGCCTCCCAAATGCTGAGATTAAAGGCGTGTGCCACCACATCCAGCTAAGCTCTTTAATGAATACTTTTAGTTAGTATAGAAGCCAAGAGGCTTCATTAAGGCATGTCATATGTATGTATCACTGTGCCTTGCTCACATTTGCCCTCATGCCTCCCAGGAGGCGGGGCTTTGGCTTTTGGATTGATTTGGGTTTGGACAAGGTCTTAATATACAGCACTGGCTGGCCTGGAATTCACAGGTTTTCCCGGCTCTCCCCTCCGCCCCAGTGCTACGACTGAAGGACTAAGCGCCACACCAGCCCACATAGACAGCTCTGGATGCTGAGACTGAAGGTGTGTACCATCATACCCCGCCCAGACGGCTTTTAACCTCAGGCCCAGCATGGAGAAGCGCAGGCAGGAGAGGCTGGAGCTTTCAGCCAGCCCAGGCTAAACACAAAAACAAAAGAATAAAGAGAACCCAGGTCCACTGGGCGACTGCAGCACACTCTTTTGATCCCAGCACTCAGGAGGCAGAGACCAGGCTACAGAGAAAAACCCTGTCTCGAGAAACAAACAAACAGCACTCAGAAGGCAGAGGCAGGTGGATCACTTTGAGTTCGAGGCCTGTCTTGTCTACAAAGTGAGTCCAGGACAGCCAAGACTACACAGAGAAACCCTGTCTTGAAAAACAAACAAATAAACAAAAAAGAAAGAAAAAAGAAAAACAAACAAAAAATTAAAAAGGAGCCCAGGTCCACCCGTGTTCAAAGTTCACACTCTTCTCCTAAGACGCTGCTAACTCCCCACAGACTCTACACAACAGACAAATACGCTCAGCTTTCTCATCGCAGGGTAAGTGCCCCAAGCCCCTGAGTAGGATCTTCTCCCCTGGAGACCAGACTGCATGCTAGCACTGTAAAGTTTCCTGACATATTTATCCTAGAACAGAAGTGGTGCTAATGAGGATGACACACTGCTCTCTCCCTCTCTGCACCCAACTTTAGCCAGCTGCTGGGGGCTTCACATCTTTCACTTTAAACAACATAAACACTGGTTCATTTAAAGTGGCAGCCTCTGACGACACGTTCAGATGCTATTGCTTAAAAAAAAAAAAAAAAATCCTGGTGTTTGGTTCCACCACTTCTGGCTGATTACTTTTAGCTACAGGGTCCCAGAGAATCACTTTAAGTTTCTGTCTCTGCTCACTGTTCCATCTGTCAACTCTTTTCACCTGGGGCTTCTTTTAAAAAACACCTAGCCGGGTGGTGGTGGCACACACCTTTAATCCCAGCATTTGGGAGGCCGAAGCAGGAGGATCTCTGTGAGTTCGAGGCCAGCCTGGTCTACAAAGTGAGTCCAGGAAGCCAAGGCTACACAGAGAAACCCTGTCTTGAAACAAACAAACAAAAGTCTGATCGCACATCTTAAAAAAAAAAAAAAAAAAAAAAAAAAGAATCAAAACCATATTCCTACAAGTAATTCCTGCCAGGTGGGGTGGTACAGCCCTTTAATCCCAGCACTCAGGAGGCAGAGGCAGGTGAATCTCTGTGAGTTCAAGGCCAGCCTGATCTATAAAAGCAAGTCCAAGATAGCCAAGGCTACAGAGAAACTCTGTCTTGAGAAAAATAAAAAACATAAACAAAAAGAGTAATTGCTAAACTACATGTATATTTTAATATTCTTTAACTTAAAATCATAGTTGTTTTCACCCAAGTCAAGATAGTAATATCAGAAATGAGTTTTCCCTAATCTCTTATAGGGTACACTAAAAAGATGTCTTTTTAAATTGCTAAATGTAAATAGCTCATTAAATATAATACAATTACTTTAATTGTAAAAAGGGAGTAAATCACACTATGTACATGTATTCTCCCCAGCAGATTTAATATCTTAAATTAATCTTTCCAGCATTATTATTTTAAATTAACCTTTGACTTTGGAAAAACTTAAGAAAACTGATTTCTCTTTTAAAACATATGTGTATGTGTATAAAGCTGTACTTTACTGGGTTTTGTTGCAGTTTTACCTACAGTTTTGGCAGGAGTAGTTCATCCCTTCAGACAGGCCGAATCATATCCTACCTGCCCAAACTTAAACTGGCGTTCCCTCTCTGCCTTATATTATGTTAAAAGGTCTGTGTAAAATTCCAATGCACAAGTGGGACAAAACGGCAAAAGATAAATTCCGTGGCATTCCAATCCACCGAAACTTCCCTTGGAAACACCATCCAGTACCAAGTCTGGTACCAGAATGTGCTGGTGCGGTGCTCTACAGTTTCTATTCCTAATGTCCACTCTGTCCTCACCAAGCCGCTTCCTGGGACTGTCCCAGCATCCTCTAGTTCCCTGGGCTCTAGCCCTTCCAGTTTGCCATCATCGCATGTTCCCTGGGCAGCCATCTGCTTCGTTGGTTTTCACTCTTTTCTATTAAGCAACAGTAAATAAACTGTATAGCTAAGTCTCTATGAACTGCTTTGAAAGTGGGCTCTGGCACTTTCAGAGAACACCAATTAAGAGTAGAGGAAATAGGATCATACACACGGAAAAGAGATTACCAGGTTTGATCTTGGGTCAAACGCTGTGGCTCACACCTATAATCCATGCACTCAGAAAGCTGAGGTGGGATGGTCAGGAGTCTGAGGACTGGAGAGAGGCTCAGTAGGTAAAGATGGCTTGCCACCAAACCTCATAACCTGAGCCCCACAAGGGGGAAGAAGATAACCAACTCTTTTTTTCCCCCTATGTGTGAGTGTACTGCCTTCATGTAAGTGTGTGCACCATGTGTGTACCAGGTGCTTGCAGGGGCGAGAAGAGGGATCAGATCCGATGGAACAGTAATTAAGGACAGTTGTGAGCCACCATGTGGGTGCTAGGAATCAAGCCCAGGCCCTCCAAAGGAGCAGCAAGTACTATGAACCAATGAGCCACCTCTCCAGCCCTCAACAGTGACTCTTGCAAACTGTTCTCTGACCTCCACACATAGACTCAGTTCAACTACTGTAATAAAAAGCCAAGGCTACACAGAGAAACCCTGTCTGGAAAAAACAAACAAAAACAAACAAAAAATTTTTTTCAAGGTTTCTCTGTGTAGCCCTGGCTGTCCTAGACTCACTTTGTAGACCAGGCTGGCCTCGAACTCACAGTGATCCACCAGCCTCTGCCTCCTGAGTGCTGGGATTAAAGGTGTGCACCACCATGCCTGGTGTAAATTCTTAACAGTTACCAAAAGTTAGGAGGTGGAGTGGGGTGGGGTCTTGAAGTCTGATAAAGATCACAGTGCTCCAGTGGACAGCATCATTAAAAGACTACAAAAGAAATCTCACAGATAGAGGGTGCATCAGCAGCTAAAACTAAGCCCCATTCAAAATTTCAATGACTCAAGGTTCATCTTGATAACACTGGTATTTCTGTCCAAAATATATCTTATTAGGCAGCTCTTGAAAGTTAAAAGGGTGGCTTTAGATGCCTGCTGACCTAAAATTGCCATGTTCCATACTTAAAGGGATTGATTTTGTGCAGGACAATAAGATGCCAGCTTCTGCTCAATGGAGATCAGAATACTATGTGGTGAACCTATTCTGCACCTGTACAAGTAAAATAAGGCTGGCTGGCACATGCCTAAGGGAGGATGGTGTTTATGTGGGCTCTCCCTATGACCTCCTGGCAGAAAATGTTAAGAAGTCCTTTTCTGAGGCTAAGGGGCGGACCCAGGACTTTCAACTCGCCATTCAAGCAGGGTTACAACCCTCCTCCATAATTAAGTTCCCTTTCTCACGCTCCCTGCACGCATGAGTTGCTGTGGCACTGACATGGGGGCCTGACATTAGCCTGTGAAGGTCATTTAAGTCTTTTGAGGCAGCCCTAAAATCTATGCATCATCCATTCTACAACGCCTAAACGTAGGATTTGACACAGTCCTCAGAGCAAATAACCTAAATAGGAGGGCTTCGGATAGGAATCATAAAATGAACCAATCAAAGAAATAAAACACAACAAAACTCAGTTGCTAAGGAGACAATAGTAGGCTAGTTGAGGTGGCTCGTGCCTTTTACCCTAGGACAAGCTCTAGGCAGCTTGGGCTATACAGTGAGACCCCGCTGTCATCTAACACAGGGAACATGAGCTTATTAATACTACCATCTACTAAGCCCAGCACTCAGGAGGCAGAGGCAGGCGGATCTCTCCTTTCAAGGCCAGCCTGGTCTACAAAGCAAGTCCAGGACAGCCAAGGCTACACAGAGAAACTCTCTCTTGAAAAAACAAAAACCAAATAAAACTAACAAACAAACAAACAAAAGACAGGGTTGCCTAGGCTACTCTGAACTCTGTGTTTAGCCCGTGCAGGCCTTGAACGTCACTATCCCAGCCTGAGCCTTCTGAGTAACTGATTACATACAGGCCTGTGCTGCCAGGCGTGGCCCAGCCGGCTCTCTACGCTTCTCTATACCTGGCCTACTCAGACCATCGCCCTGGGTGACAACTGCTGACTTTCTTAATTGCTATCCTATAACCTGAGAGGTTCTTTGAGGCTGGTGATAGTATTCATCTGTGACCATATTAGGAAACAAGAGAATGTGAAGAAATTGAAGAGCAAATGAATGAGGCTCTTGGGCCTTAACTCCCACAAGGATAAGCGTGAGCCTAATGAATGTCTGTTCCTACGACACTCTTCATAACCCAAAGCACAGCCTGTTTTATGTTTTGTTTTCCAAGACAAGGTCTCTCTACACAGACAGCCTTAGCCATCCTAGCACACCAGGCTGGCCTCCAACTCAGAGAGCCTCCTGCCTCTGCCTCCTGAGAGCTGAGATTAAAGGCATGAGCCAGCACACCCAGCATCTGTTTCGTTTTTTGTGGGGTTTTTAAAAGATTTATTTATTTATTATTATGTGTACAGCTCTGCCTGTGTGTACTCCTGCAGACCAGAAGAGGGCATCAGTCACATTGTAGATGGCTGTGAGCCACCATGTGTTGCTGGGAATTGAACTCAGGACCTCTGTTGGAGCAGTCACTGCCCTTAACCTCTAAGCCACCTCTCCACCCCCACCTCCACCCCGCCCCTTTTGTGGGTTTTTTCTGCTGTTATTAGGAAAGGATCTCCTGTAACCCAGGGCTGATTTTGAGTTTGCTATGTAGCCAAGGACGGCCTTGAACCCTTACTCATTTTGCCTCTGCATCCAGGATTTCGGGTCCCATTTACATGGTGCTGGGATCAAACCCAGTAGCCTCCAGCACACTGGGCAAGCACTCCACTAAGTGAGCTACAACCAACCCTAACTTCTGTTCACAGTGGCAGCCAGGAATTGTGGTGCTGCACACCTTCAATCCCAGCACTTCTGAGGCAGAGACAAGTGGATCTCTGGGAGTTCAAGGATAGCCTGGTCTACATAGTGAGTTCCAGGACAGCCAGGACTATGTAGAAAGACCCCGTCGCAACCAAAACAAAATTCCAGCAGCTTACCAGCTCATGAGATAGACAGGATTCACCCACACTCCCCACACTCAGGGAAGTGACGAAGCACCCCATCTGGGACACAGTAGAAAAATTAGAAATTAGTTAAAAGCTAGAAACCAGCTAGAGGCTTCTGAAAGTAATGCACACACTTTAATCACAGCACTCAAGCAGCAAAAGCTATGGATCTCTGTGAGTTCAAGGCCAGCTTGGTCTACACAATGAGCTCCAAGACAGCCAGGGCTACACAGGGAAACCCTGTCTTACACGCACGCATGTCCATGCTTCCATTTTATGCATGTTCCTCTAAGGCCTTTCTAGCAGGGAGAAGCATGACAGCACTAGCATCATATCATCAGGGGAGCAAGAGCCAAAACCTTCCTTCCAAAAGGCCGAGGCTGTCAGAATACGGTGGTAGGTCATGAGACTTAGCCCGTGTCTAAGCCTCAAGAAAATCCAGAGTGTTTTAAACTTTCTAGGTACTTGGTCTAAATATTAATAAACACCAAACCCTTCCTTTTTCTTTCAAATAAGCGCTTCTCTTCTCTCAACCTTCTGCATACCCACCCACCTGCCTGCCTTCTTCTTTTTATTCCACCTTCCTTCACTCTCCTTTCTCCTTTCTCCCCTCATTCCTTCTGTTATACAGAGACAAAGCTGTCTGGCACACAAACAGATAGAAAAATACATAAATGACAACAATGAAATATAACAAATTTATGAAAAATGATATCCTAGCTGGGTGTGGTGACGCACACCTGTAATCCCTGCTCACGGAGGCAGGGGCAAGTTGATCCCAGTGAGTTCCAGGCCAGCCTGGTCTAAAAAAAAAAAGAGTACAAGACAGCCAAGACTACCCAGAGAAACCCTGTCTCAGGGGAAAAAAGGAAGAAGAAGAAGAGGAGGAAGAGGAGGAGGAGAAATTCTTTTCTATCATTTCATTTGCCATTTGATCATCTGATGAGCCACACGCAGGGTGAGCGCCAGCAGTGCACCATGCGCTGAGGAATGAGTCCCTGGCCTGCAGGCTACTGACACCAACCTAGGTAAAGGGACACTGATGCTCTGCAATCAGTGTGACTACAAATGTTAAATTCAAGGTGTTATGGAGGCATCTGTCGGACTTGGGATTGGAATGGAGTTAGTAAAAACAAAAGTACTGAGTCTGTGGTGGTGGTGAATACCTTTAATCCCAGCACTTTGAAGAAAGAGGCAGACAGATCTCTATGAGTGCCTGGTCTACAGAGTGAGTTTCAGGACAGCCAGGGTTACACAGAGAAAACTGTTTCCAAAAAAAAAAAAAAAAAAAGGAAGTAGTAACTGTTTTGATTCTGAGATAGGGTCTTGCTGTGCATCCCAAATTAGTCTTTTTTTTTTTTTTTTTTTTTTTTGGATACAAAGTCTAACTTTGTTTTTGTTTTGTTTTTTGAGACAGGGTCTCTCAGCCTTAGCAATGGCTGTCCTGGACTCTCTTTGTAGACCAGGCTGCTTAGAACTCAGAGATCCACCTGCCTCTGCCTTCCAAATGCTGGGATTAAAGGCGTGCACTGCCATGCCCGGCAAAGGCTAACTTTGTATTCAACAGCATTGACTTACTTTGTAGACCTGCCTTCCAAGTGCTAGGATTACAGACATGTGCCTGACCCCAGGCTCAAATTCATATTCATGTCCCCCCCCCCTCCCTCCCTCTCTCCCTCTGCACCTCCATCCCACTTTTCTTTGGGTTTTTTTGAGACAGGAACTATTAGGTACCTCTGGCTGTCCTGGAACTCAATATGTAGGCCAGGTTGGCCTCCAAATCCACGTAGATTTACCTGCCTCTTCCAGTGCTGGGATTAAGGGTGTGCACCACCACACCCAGCATAAACCTTAAATTCTTGATCCTTCCATCTCAGCCTCTAGAATTCTGAAATTAAGAGAGTGGGAAGGGAAGAAAAGGTATCTTTTTTAAATATTTATTTATTTATTATGTATAGAGTATTATGCCTGCATGCCAGAAGAGAGTACCAGATCTTATTGTGGATGGTTGTGAGCCACCATGTGGTTGCTGGGAATTGAACTCATGACCTCTGGAGGAGCAGTCAGTGCCCTTAACCGCTGAGCCATCTCTCCAGCCCCGAGAAAAGGTATCTTTAATGACAAAAAAAAAAAAAGTATAGCTATGAGAGTTTCAGGTAGACAGAGCAGCAAGTACAGAAGCCATGTTCCAGGACAGCATAGAGCAGGTGGGCTGAAGCACAAGCAGCGAGTGATGAGCCTAATAAGGCAGACAGAACCGGAGACACAGGGCTTGCAGGGGAGGCTACTGGGAGACACAGGGCTTGCAGGGGAGCCTATAGCACTGAGAGTATGCTGAAGGCTACTGGGAGACACAGGGCTTGCAGGGGAGCCTATAGCACTGAGAGTATGCTGAAGGCTACTGGGAGACACAGGGCTTGCAGGGGAGGCTACGGCATTTAGCGTATGCTGAAGGCTACTGGGAGCTATTTAAAATTGAGGGCAGAGAGTGACTTGATCAGATCTGCATGTAGAAAGCTCTCATTGGCAGCAATGTGGAGAGTGTACTACATGAAAAGGTGAAAGACTGAGGCAGAAGCACTTCTAACTGACTGATGATAAAATCTACACAACATGACGGAGAAACTGCAACACAAGATGACAGAATGCTCCACACATAGTAGGAAAGCAGCTTCTGTCCGATAAGCGTCTGCCTTTAACATCTAAATCACACTTCCCTGAGGAGTCATTTTTAGATGCTTTTTGCTTTTTATGTTTTTGTTTCTTTATTCCTTAAGATACGGTCTCAGACTAAGCGAGGCAGACCTCAAACTCTCAGTGTTTCAGAGGATGATCTGAATTCCTTATCCTTCTGTCTTCACTTCCCAAAGTTCTGAAATTATAGGTCAGTGCCACTATGCCCAGCTTTTATGCAGTACTGGGAATGAAACCCAGGTTTTTTTGTTTTGTTTTTTAAATTTTATTTTATTAATTTATTCATAATTACATCTCAACAGTTATCCCCTCCCTTGTATCCTCCCATTCCTCCCTCCCTCCCATTTTCCCTTTACTCCCCTCCCCTATGACTGTGACTGAGGGGGACTTCCTCCCCCTGTATATGCTCATAGGGTATCAAGTCTCTTCTTGGAAACCCAGGTTTTTGTGTGTGCTAGGCAAGCACTCTACGCTACCCACTGAAATCAGTTTTTATATTCTGAAAACTTTGCTTATGTATAAAAACAAAACTAAGAAGGATATAAACTATTGTCAAGTGTTACCGCTCTTATTGATTTTATTTTATTTTATTTTATTTATTTATTTATTTTGGTTTTTCAAGACAGGGTTTCTCTGTGTAGCCTTGGCTATCCTGGACTCACTTTGTAGACCAGTCTGACCTCAAACTCAGTGATCCTCCTACCTCTGCCTCCTGAGTGCTGGGATTAAAGACATGAACCACCCACGCCCAGCTGATTTGCAGTTATTTATAAACTGTAATTTTTTATTAAAATTACTTTTTATTACTATGTTATATGTATGTGCGTGTGTGTATGTATGTATGTATGTATGTTTGGTTTTTCAAGACAGGACTTCTCTGTGTTACGGCCCTGGCAGTCCTGGACTGGACTTCCTTTGTAGACCAGGCTGGCCTCAAGTGCTGGGACTAAAGGCATGTAGCAGCATGCCTAGCTAATGAACACATTCGTTAGTAACTTTTTCATTTTATAATTTTCCTTGAGATAATGCTGCTATAACTGTAATTTATTTGCTTCTACTAATATATAATATCCTATTATATGAATATACCATGTTTTATTTATCAAATCTGAGAATAATATACAGCTTTTTTGCCATGTTTTTTTTTGTTAGTTTACTGTCTATATAGTTGTTGCTATGAACATTTCTGTAAATATGACCTGGTATACTTGTATAACGTAAGAATTCTTTAAGGTAGAGCTGGCAAGATGGCTCAGCAAATAAAGGTACCAGCTGCCAAGATACCACTTGAGGAGCTGCATTCAGTCTCCAGGACCCACATTCATACAAACACACAAGATATGTTAAAATAAAAATTCTTAAGGTAGATGCCTAGGAATGCAATGCCAAGGTGCAGATGCCTGTGTTGCCCATGCTAGGCAGGTATTCTACACTGAGCTCTGTCTCCAGCTATCGCACTCCTGTTTGTGAACACTTTGCCAGCTTTGTTTTGTTTTTCAAGACAGGATCTCTCTGTGTAGCCTTGGCTGTCCTGGACTTGCTCTGTAGACCAGGCTGGCCTCAAACTCACAGAGATCCACCTGCCTCTGCTTCCCCAAGTGCTGCGATCACAGGCATGGACCACTATACCCAGTTTTGTTTTGTTTTTGGTAACAACTTTGGGGTTTTGTTTTTGATTTTTCGAGACAGGGTTTCCCTGTGTAGCCCTGGCTGTCCTGGACTCGCTTTGTAGACCAGACTGGGCTCAAACTCACTGCGATCCACCTACCTCTGCCTCCTGAGTGCTGAGAGTAAAGGCATGTACCACCACTATCTGGCTGTTTTTTAATTTTTGTTGATATGAGCCAACATTACCATAGTTTTAACCTGCACCTTTTAGTAATTAATGGAGTTTGATATCCCCAATTTTTTCAATAAATGATTTACTTTTTAATTTTTCTAAAACATTGAGATCAACCAAGCACCTCTGAAAATATGAAAAGTACGTTATGAAAAACAACAATGTGGGGGCTGAAGAGATGGTTCAGAGGTTAAGAGCACTGTCTGCTCTTCCAGAGGTCCTGAGTTCAATTCCCAGCAACCACATGGTGGCTCCCAACCATTTATAATATGATCTGATGCTTGGTGCCCTCTTCTGGAATGCAGGTATACATGAAACAAAAAAAGAAAGAAAGAAAAAACTGTTTAGAGGCAGGTGATCACTGTGAGTTCCAGGCTAGCCTGGTTTACAAAGCAAGTCCAGGACAGCCAAGGCTACATAGAGAAACCCTGTCTCAAAAAACAAAACACAAAAGAAAAGTAACAATGTGGCAGATTAACCAGAAAACTCATCTTTCTTTTTGCTGTTGTTGTTTTTGTTTTTTGAGACAGAATCTCTCTGTGTTAGCCTTGGCTGTCCTGGACTTGCTATGTAGACCAGGCTGGCCTGGAACTCACAGCGATCCACCCACCTCTGTCTCCCGAGTGCTGGGATTAAAGGCGTGCACCACCACGCTGGTCTTTCAACAGTAGGTAAAACTATATGACCAAATCTAAGCCCTACTGAAACTCAACAAAAAAGCAGACTGGAAATGTTTCTCTGTAGTGAGCAAGGATATTAAAGAATTGAGACAGGCCCAGCACATGGGAGGCACAGGCAGGGGCAGGAGGATCTCTGTGAGTTCGAGGCCAGTCTGGTCTACAGAGAGAGTTCCAAGACAGCTAGAGCTGTTACACACAGAAACCCCATCTTGAAAAACCAACAAATAAATAAATAAATAGAGACAATTATTAGGCATATATGTGGCATGCACTGTGTAAAGGAGGAAGGAAAAGCAGGAGCTCAAGGACACTGTCAATGTCAACTTCCCACAGACTTAGAACTATTCTAAGAACAGTACAGGAACAGTGTAGCACAGCATAGTGCCAGCCTGCACTATAACTATCCCAAACCCTGTCTCAAAAAAAAAAAAAAAAACCAGCCCATCACTGGTGACTCCCAATTCAGGAGGCAATGCCAGGCTGATTTCTGTGAGTTCGAGGCCAGCCTCTTCTACATACAGCGGTCCAGGCCTGACAGGTCACTGTGTAATAAGACCCTTTCTTTAAAAAACAAAGACAAACCCTGTAGCTGGAGAGAGACGGCTCAGCCACTAGGAGCAGGCATTTCCCTTGCAGAGGACCCAGCTCACACATGGCAGCTCACAACCATCTGTAACTGAGCTGAGGAAACTGGATATCCTCCTCAGGCCTCCTCAGGTACCAGGTGCACATGCATGCAGGAAAACATACTCCTTTAAGAATATTTTTTTAATTCATATATTCTTGTACTACAGTAATTTGTAGAGCTTGTTTAGTTACTGACCAGAAAATACTACACCTCTTTAGTGAAGGCCAACATCTAATAGGATTCAACTTCAGCTGCGTGCTATTGCAAATAACTGTGATTAAAAGATGGTGACGGGCACTACGAGGCTGGTGATCAGTGAGCCAGCACACACACCCTGAGTCGGGCTGGTAGACTCCTCTCCAGCAAACATTAACACAGCCCCAGGACCATACAATAAGGTCATTTCCAAATACTTAGGTAAAGTTGACAACGGTACTAATTCTCTGCCAATCTAGAAATACAGGTGACTTTCCCAGCTCCGTTCCTTGTACAAATCTGTTAATAAAGATGTTTTGGGATTTATGGTTTTAAATGCCAATATTTTAAAAAACAGGACAAGTGTTAACAAAATTCCTGCTGGTATTTTTTAGAGTTAGAGGAAATAGAGTTTGACAAAGCATTTCCCAAGTGGTCTGGTAGGCAGCAAACGAATTAACAAAATCGAGAAAAGAAAATATGAAATGTATCATGTGAAGACTTGACTTCTATTGACAGGAGAAGAAAAAAGCATCTGTACTGTATTACCAAGAATCTACAGCAAACACAAT
The DNA here is from genome assembly GCF_964271855.1 of Acomys minous. Taxonomy (NCBI): domain Eukaryota; kingdom Metazoa; phylum Chordata; class Mammalia; order Rodentia; family Muridae; genus Acomys; species Acomys minous. The sequence continues at coordinate 108,777,478 of NC_140487.1, read as the reverse complement.
TCAATTATAATTAAAAATCATCGTGCCAAGCCCGGCGTGGTGGCGCACGCCTTTAATCCCAGCACTCGGGAGGCAGAGGCAGGCGGATCGCTGTGAGTTCCAGGCCAGCCTGGTCTACAAAGTGAGTCCAGGACAGCCAAGGATACACAGAGAAACCCTGTCTCGAAAAACCAAAAAAATAAAAATAAAAAAGATCTATTGAATATAGTTTGGAATCTACAGTACTAGTAAGAAATATGAAGGTCCAAGGTTGGATGGGTCCAAAATTGTAGAAAAATAGCCTCCATGTAGATAAATAAGGTAATGTAGTCATGGAAAAATAGTCTAAACTATAATTATCAGAAGATGAGCTCTAGAGGTAGCTGTTGAACACAGGAAGGGGCTTAAAGTCTCTCATCTCTACCCTGAATACAGCTCCAAAGAGCCAGGAAAATGCTGCGTGTGATTACGGAAGTCTAGGGAACACAGGACACATTCTTCTTCCTGGTACAAGCCACAGTGTGTCTGTCCCTAGAATAGAATGTGTAGTTGTGGTCGCCATACAGAAAAGGTAAAATAGAAACTGTCTAGAAAGATAACTGAAAAGAACAAAAGACAGAGACACTTCTGTAGAAAGGCAGAATTTTTAAAAAATACAGACACATCTATAAGCGACTTTAATATCAAACAAAGTGGTAAAATGTAAGTTATTTCTGCATCAGTTCTTACAAGTTACAAAACAACGTTTTTACTTTGTCATCACGGCTGTTTAGCCCACCAAGTGTTTGAGGTAGTAAGGTCTTGCTATGCATCCCAGACCAGCCTTGACTCCATAATCCTCTGGCTTCCGGCCTCTGAGTGCTGGAATCATCAGGATACAAACACGTACCACCATGCTTGGTAGGGCAGAACTTTCAAATTCTGTTCTTAGTAGGCTTAGGCGTATAATCACAGGGCATCCATTTTTTAAAAAACTTTTCCTTTTCCTCCCCCCCTTTCTCCCTCTCTTTCTTTCTGTGTGTCTGAAGCGGGATGTAATCCATGCAGCCTAAGTTAGCCTTGAAATCACTATGTAGCCAAGGATAGCCTGGAACTCCTGGTTCTGCCTCCCCCTCCCAAGAATCTGGGCTTTTTTTTCCCCCTGAGTCAGGGTCTCTTTACACAGCCTGACTGGCCTAGACCTCACTACGCAAACCAGGCTGGCCTAGACCTCACTACGCAGACCAGGCTGGCCTAGACCTCACTATGTAGACCAGGCTGGCCTAGACCTCACTATGTAGACCAGGCTGGCCTAGACCTCACTATGTAGACCAGGCTGGCCTAGACCTCACTATGTAGACCAGGCTGGCCTAGACCTCACTATGCAGACCAGGCTGGCCTAGACCTCACTATGCAGACCAGGCTGGCCTAGACCTCACTATGTAGACCAGGCTGGCCTAGACCTCATTACGCAGACCAGGTTGGCCTAGACCTCACTACGCAGACCAGGTTGGCCTAGACCTCACTACGCAGACCAGGCTGGCCTAGACCTCACTACGTAGACCAGGCTGGCCTAGACCTCACTATGTAGACCAGGCTGGCCTAGACCTCACTATGTAGACCAGGCTGGCCTAGACCTCACTATGCAGAACAGGCTGGCCTAGACCTCACTATGTAGACCAGGCTGGCCTCAAGTGCTGGGATTAAAGGTTTGAGCCACTACACCCAGCTAAGTGGCTGGCGGGTGACATTTATCTGTGATGATCTGAAGGGCTGCTATGAGAAGAGAAAAACTTTAATATAAGGTTTTTGTATTTAGTAGCTATTGCTTTTACTAGACCCAATAAAAAGTAATAGCTTACGTCCCAATCCAGAATTTAAAATAAACTCACTGGTGAAGTGGGGAATGTAGAATGTAAGAAAAATCAAATTCAAAGGTAGCAGACATTCATAGGTAACATTTCCAAAGAAATTCCTATGACAAATTATGAATTTTAGGCAACAGAGCCTTAATTTTTGGAACTGGCATTTTCATGCCTTCTCCTCCACAAAGCCCTGGAGCAATGGTTCTCGCGCTGTAGTCGCAAGTCTCCATCTCAGGGGCTGCCTAAGACCACCAGAAAACACAGATATTACATCATGACTCATAACGGCAGGAAAATATTAGTTATGACTAGCACTGAAAATAATTTTATGGTCGGGGGCCACCATAACATGAGAAACTGTACTAAAGGGTTGCACCATTTGGACGGTTGAGATCCACTGCCCTAGTGTAAGCTTTAAATAGAAATCTTCCTTTTCATCAAAATGGGGCCAAAGAGAAATAGGAAGCTTCTGCTACCCCCACTGTCACCCCAAAGTCGGAGCCAAAGCAAAGACAGTAAATGCAAAGAAGATATTACTGAAAGGCATGGAATGCCACACCCACACTGCAGAGCTGGACATCGCCCACTTCTGGTAGCCCAGGACAATAAGGCTCCAAATATCTTCCTAAGAACACACTCAGGAAAACAAGCTTGACCGCTCACCATCACCAAGTTCACCCTGACCACAGAGCTGGCCAGAAGCAGACAGAAGAGAATGACACACTTATGTTCCTGGATGTCAAGGTCAACAAGTGCCAGACCGAGTAGACTGTGAAGAAACTGAATGTCACTCAAGCAGCCAAGATCAACACCCTGAGCAGGCCTGCTGGGAACAAAGGTACATCAGTGAGGTCCTGACTACAGTGCTTTTTTGGAAGTTGCCAACAAACTAGGATCGTGTAAAACTAACTATACATTTTGTATCATTAAAAAAAACAAAAACAAAAACAAAAAGTGAGACCAGGCGGTGATGGTGTATGCTTTTAGTCCCAGCCCTTGGGAAGCAGAGGCAGGCAGATGTCTGTGAGTTCAAGGCCAGCTGACCTTCAGATCTGCTCTATAAAGCAGAGCGAGATCAAGAACATCCAGGGCTGTTACACAGAGAAACCCTGTCCTGAGGGGAAAACAAAACAAAACAAAAACCCATCATTCTGTAATATGTGCCTAACCAAATAGGCATTCCTTAACATAAGGTAAACACTGTTAACAGTTACTGAGCACAGGACTAAGGAATAGCAGATTTTTTTTGGGGGGGGGGGTTTGAGACAGGGTTCCCTGGCTGCCCTGGACTTGCTTTGCAGACCAGGCTGGCCTCGAACTCACTGCGATCCACCTGCCTCTGCCCCGCTGAATGCTGGGATTATAGGTGTATGCCACAGCACCAGGCAAGAGTAATATCATCTAATCCTCCAAATGTTTCTCAGAAATATACTCTGCATTTTACAGATGAACAAACAGGCTAAAAGAGGCTGCAAGAAATTACAATCAAACCTAAGTGGACTTATTTTGAGGTGGGTGCTGAGGAAGAGATCTCATTCTATAATCTAGGCTGGCCTTGAACTCACAGCAATCTTCCTACCCATGTGTCCCAAGTGTTATGACTATAGGCATGACAGTATCTATATCCTTTATGCTATTGTTGTTTTTTTAATCTACATTGATGTTTTTTTAATCTACATTGATGTTTTGCCTGAAAGTATGTCTGTGTGAGGGCGTCAGATCCTGGAATTACAGTTGTGAGCTGTCATGTTGGTGCTGGGAATTGAACCAAGGTCCTCTGAAAGAGCAGTCAGTGCTCTTAATTGCTGAGCCATCTCTCTAGCCCGGGCATGGTGGCGCACACCTTTAATCCCAGTACTTGGGAGGCAGAGGCAGGCAGATCACTATGAGTTCGAGGCCAGCCTGGTCTACAAAGCAAGTCCAGGATAGCCAAGGCTACACAGAGAAACCCTGTCTTGAAAAAAAAAAAAAACAAACAAACAAGAAAAAAAAATGTGCTCTGACTATGGCTGGCTTCAGGTTTTGTTTTGGTTTTTTTTTTGATCTACAAAATGAGTTCCAGGACAGGACAAGGCAACTTAGGCTGACCCTGTCTCAAAGAAAACAAAACAAAAACCATACAGACTGAGCTCCTTCCAGTATTAAAAGATAGAAGTAGGAGGATCAAAAATTCAGGTCAGGCACATTTCAGCCTAAAGTTTGCTATTCGTGAGTACAGTGACTTTTTAAAAGTTTATCTCTGAACCTATGTTTTCACAAAATATGAAAGGTAGCTACTAACATAGCTTATCTCAAATACTGGGGACTGACCATAACAGAATATAACAGGGGCTCAGGGCATTGTAAATCATCACCCACGGGCCCGAGGGAGCTTTCAAGGCAGGGAGGGACAAAGTTGGCCTTCTGCTTATCAAAATCCTCTTCTGGTTCCCAGTGTGAATGGAAGGGAATACCAACAAGTATGACCCAAGATCTTCTACACAGGTAAACAATTTTTAAAGGTCTGTCCTGAAGCCAGGCCTGATGGTACAGGCCTTAATGCCAACCTCTGGAAAGCTGAGGCAGAACAGCAAGTTCAAGGTCCATCTGGGCTACGGAGTGAGTTCAAGGCCAGCCTAGGATACTTAGTAAGACCCTGTCTCAAAATGAAAAAGCAGAAAGAGAGCTGGGAATGTAGGTCAGGCGGGAAGCTCTTGCCTAGCACGAATGAGGCTTTAGGTGAGTGCCAGTGCCACAAAATGAGAAGGGGGAGGAGGAGAGAAGAAGAAGAAGGGGAAGAAGGAGGAGGAGGAGAATAGAAGAAACTGTTTCTAGAAAAGGTCTTTGATATTTGCTAGAACAATGGCATCATGGGAAAAGGGGGTAATTTTCAATATTTGAAAGCAAAAGAAGCCAGGCAGTGGTGGTGCACGCCTTTAATCTCAGCCCTCAGGAGGTAGAGGCAGGCGGATCTTTATGAGTTCGAGGCCAGCCTGGCCTACAAAGCGAGTCCAGGACAGCCAAGGCTACACAGAGAAACCCTGTCTCAAAAAACCAATCAAGCAATCAATCAATGCAAAAGAAATGTTCTTCTTCAATGTGTCAACTACAAAGTTTAAATTAGTGTAAGTTACATGACATATATGTGTGTAATAAACAGATATGCATACACTCAAACAGAAACTTAAATGAACCATAACTCTCTGAATAAAAAGGCATCCATAGCCGGGCGTGGTGGCGCACGCCTTTAATCCCAGCACTTGGGAGGCAGAGGCAGGCGGATCGCTGTGAGTTCGAGGCCAGCCTGGTCTACAAAGTGAGTCCAGGACAGCCAAGGCTACACAGAGAGATTCTGTCTCAAAAAACCAAAAAAAAAAAAAAAAAAAAAAAGGCATCCATAGCCTTAAAAAAAAAAAAAAAACTTAATTTTATTCAACTGAAATTAATCTTACAATCAAGAAAGTACACTTTAGATTTTCCTATGTTTTACGAGAAAAGGAAAACCAGAGCTCAAAAGTAAATATCATAAACAAAGCTTAATAATCTTGCCCGTCAATCTCAACCTGTTTATTTTTAGATATCTAGAAATCATGAGAAGCAAATTTGTTCTAAGCGACGCCTGTGTCTGAACAGCATTCCCTCTGTACGGTCCTTGCTTCTATTCTTCTCTTTTCTAATTCAATTCTGTTTGGTTTCTAAGTTAAGAAGTGTGTTTCATTTGCATAAATGGTAACTATTCTGAGATACTATTCATGACTATACATTTGAATTCTCTAGAGTACCATTCATAACTTCAAATGAAATAGGAAAAAAAAATTCATTCAACTCTACCTTAATGGTGACTAAGATGTGAGTGATGCTAATGTTACACAACCGTACAGCAAGAAGTCCAATCTACAGCCGCAAGATAGCTGTGGAAGCGGCCCAACACAAAGTCATAACTCTGCCTAAGACATCATATTTGGGGGTGACATTTTGTTGTTACTCAATTTTGTGAGTTGTAGGTTTTTTTGTTTTGTTTTGTTTTTTAATTTTGGGGGCTGGAGAGATGGCTCAGAAGTTAAGAGCACTGGCTGTTCTTCGAGAGGTCCTGAGTTCAATTCACAGCAACCACATGGTGGTTCACAACCATCTATAATGTGATCTGATGCCCTCTTCTGGCCTGCAGGTATACGTGCAGGCAGAGCACTATACACATAATAAATATATCTTTTTTTTTTTTTAAATAGTTTTAATTTTGTCGGCGTAGTGGCACTTGGGAGGCGAGGGCAGGGGGATCCCTATAAATGAGAGGCCAGCCTGTCTATAGAGCAAGTTCCAGGACAGCTAGAGCTATACAGAGAAACCGTGTCTCGAAAAAACAAAATAAATAAATTAATTAGTTAAAAATTAAAAGGCAGTTCTGGTTGATCTTTAGGCCTAAAGCTTTTCTGAGTCTTTCATTCATGGAAGTAATAGTCTACTAGCTCTTTACTCCATCTAATCCTAATCAGTGGTAAGAAATTGAATTTACATAGATCTGCATAAATAATTCAGCTATCTGTACTGCTCCAATATAGTTTAACTTGATAAAATAAAATCTGAACAGAATAAAAATAATGTGGCCATTTTAAAGTTATCATTTCCTGATTTCCCTCAATTTCTTTTCTCCTGCCAAGACAGAAGACCTCTACCCAGAAAGAAGGAGCAGAAGCAGCCAGGCGTCCATCTCAGGCATCTGCACTCACGGCCTTCCGCAGGCCACCGAGCTACTCTGCTAACTCAGTGCTTTTCAACTGAGCAAACTGGCTCTCCAGTGTCCTCTTAACGATGTCTAGAGATATTTCTGGGTGCCACATTAGTGGGAGGGGATGTCACACCGCTATTGGCACCTAGTGGGGTGCAAACAGGAGGCTGTTTACATTTCTAATCTGACCATGACATGGAATTAAGAGAAACCCACACAGACGAAGCTAGAGAAGCAGACACGGCGGGCAGGACTTCAACAGAACCACAATAAAATAAAATAAAATAAAAATAAATAAAGCAGAGATGTGAAATAAACAGATACATTAATTAATAAAGAAAAAAGAATAAAGCAGAGGTATTGTTAGCAGTTACTAAGCCTAAAATGCTATCCAGTGATCATATAAAAATGAACCCAGCTCGGCAATGGTGGCACACGCCTTTAATCCCAACAGAGACAGAAGAGGCAGGAAGATCTCTGTGAGTTTGAGGCCAGCCTGGTCTATATAGTGAGTTCCAGGACAGTCAGACCTACGTAGTGAGACCTTGTCTCAAGGGAAAAAAAAAAGCTACAGATGTGACTCAGTGGTATGGCACTTGCCTAACATATATGAAGTCCTGGGTTCAATCTCCATATTAAAAAACAAAACAAAAACAGCCAGGCATAGTAGCACATGACTTTAATCCCAGCACTCAGGAGGCTGAGGCAGGCAGATCACTGTGAGTTTGAGGCCAGCCTAGCCTACAAAGAGTCCAGACAGACAGACAGGGCTACACAGAGTGACCCTGTCTCAAAAAAACAAAAAAGAAAGAAAGAAAGAGCAGCAGCAGTACAGTGTCGAGGAAAGCAATTTTATGACTTGTTTGATTTTGTAGAAAGCTTTTATAATTTTTTTTAAAAATAATAATATAATTACATCATTTCCTCCTTCCTTTCCTCCCTCCAAACTTTCCATACACCTTCTGTGGCACATATATATACACATGCATAACACACACACACACACACACACACACACACTAAATGTATTGACATCGGCGCTCTTATGCCACTTAATTAACCATATTCTTCATGGTAAATCCTGATATGACTAGTTTGAAGCTCTGGTCTTTAGGAATTACAAACACAAAATCAATATAAGACGTTTATCTGATTTATTTTGTTTGTTTGTTTCTTTTTTCAAGACAAGGTCTCAGTATGTAGTTCTAGCTGTCCTGGAACTATGCAGACCAGGCTAGACTCGAACTCACAATGATCTACCTGCCTCTGCCTCCCAAATGCTGGGATTAAAAGTGTGAGCCACGACTCTGGCTGACTTGTAGAATTGGCTCAGAATCACAAGCATATCTTAGAATGTACCATGCTAGTTCACTATTTTACAGTTATTTTCAACATTATCAGCACTTATGAAATGGGAAGAAACCAGGTAGTCCAATCCCACAACGACTCCCCTTGCAGCTTCCCATGCACCATTCCACGCCCTCTCTGCATCCCAGCCAAAGTCCGATTATCAGGCAGGATGGAGTCATTCAAATAGGAGGATGAACTGAAGCCTTCAAATACAGTGGCTCCATAGTCTTCTGAAGAACAAAAGTCTTAAAATCTGTTGCCCTGGGGTTTCTTAGAAAGAGAAGGAGAAACCTTTCAACGTCAAACAATGAGCTTCACTCTGTAGTAGAAGTAGCTCAGAAAAAATAAGAGTGCACAGAGTGTGACGGGGGATGTAGTCTAATTGGCAGAGGGCTTACCTAGCATGCATCGCGGTGCTGGAACAAGCCTCTAGACCATTAACACAGGAGGTGGAGGTACAAGGGTCAAGAGCTCATGGGGCGGAGCTGGAGAGGTGGCTCAGAGGTTAAGAGCACTGCCTGCTCTTCCAAAGGTCCTGAGTTCAATTCCCAGCAACCACATGGTGGCTCACCGCCATCTATAATGAGATCTGGTGCCCTCTTGCAGGCACAGTACTATATAAATAATAAATAAATCTTTAAAAAAAAAAAAGAGTTCATGGGGCAGGAGAGGTGGTTCAGAGATTAAAAGCAAGGACTGCTCTTCCAGAGGACCGGTGTTCACATCCCAGCACCCACATGGTAGCTAACAAATGTCTGTGACTCCAGTTCCACACAGACATACATGCTGACAAAACGTCAATGTGCATAAGATAAATTATATATATATATATAAAGGGGGCGGAGTTCAAGGTCAGGGGCTGGAGAAATAGCTCAGTGGTTAGGAGCACTGGATGTTCCTCTAGAAGACCTGGGTTCAGTTCCTAGCACCTCCACGGCAGCTCACGACTGCTGTAGTGCCAGTTCCAGGGAATCCGTGGCACCAGGCATGTACATGGTACACATATGCATCCATGCGGGAAAAATACCCATGCACATAAAATAAACCTTAAAAAATAAATAAGTAAAAAAGAGTTCAAAGTCGTCCTCAGCAACATAGCTAATTCCGGGCACGCCTGTGCTACAGGAGAACTTGTCTCAATACACTGGACGTGGGGGGGGGGAGATGGGGAGTGGAAAGAACCCCAAATTCCATTTACTAGTGATTATCCCACATTACACTAAGCACTTTCCTAAAGGAAAAAAAAATCAGCTCTAAAATTCTGCAAGCACAAATCTTTCTCTGAGTGTACAGAAAAGCTACTATTTCTCTCAATTGCTATAGGAAATAAAGAGGGAAAAAAAAGGAAATAAAGAAGCAAAGAACTTATCAATTATTATTTATAAAAGGGGAGAACAGCACCAAGTAGTGGTGGTCCACACCTTTAATCCCAGCACTCAGGAGGCAGAGGCAGGAGAATCACTATGAGTTCGAGGCCAGCCTGGGCTAAAAAGAAAATCCAGAACAGCCAGGGCTCTGTGTAACAGAGAAACTCTGTCTCCAACCCCACCCCAAAAAAGAGGAGGACAGAGAGGGAAGGTACTATAACTCAGATGTAAAGTGCATCTGCTTAGCAGACACAATTAAAAAAAAAGTGGAGTGGGTCATTTTACCTTATCAAATCAAGTACAGTGAAAGTACTAAAAGATGTATTTTGGGCCAGAGCACACCTTTAATCCCAGCACTTGGGAGGCAGAGGCAGGTAGGTCACTGTGAGTTCCAGGCTAGGCTTGTCTACAAAGACAATCAATGACAGCCTTGGCTGTTACACAGAGAAACCCTGTGTCAAAAAAAAAAAAAAAAAAAAAAAAAAAAAAAGAATATTTTGGTACCTAAGAGAAGATGCCCATCAACTGCTTCTCTTTTTTTTTTTTTTTTTTTTTTTTTTTTTGGTTTTTTGAGACAGGGTTTCTCTGTGTAGCCTTGGCTGTCCTGGACTCGCTTTGCAGACCAGGCTGGCCTCGAACTCACAGTGATCCACCTGCCTCTGCCTCCCGACACTGGGATTAAAGGCGTGCGCCACCACCGCCCGGCTCATCAACTACATTTTAATTAATGTGAAAGTTTTATGTCAAGACTGCCTGTCTGGTCTACAAAATGAGTCCAGGACACCAACACAGAGAAACTCTGTCTCAAAAAACAAAAACAACAACAAAGACTAGAAAGAATGGTAGGAACAATGAACCAGCAGTGATAACGCCATAAAATGTTTCTTAAACATTTATCTTAAACTGGGTGAAGGTGAACGTCTTCAGTCTCAGCACTCAGGGAGGCAGAGGCAGGCAGATCGCTGTTGAGTTCAAGGCCAGCCTGGTCTACAGAGTAGGTTCCAGGACAGCCAAGGCTACACAGAGAAAACCTATCTCAAAACAACAACAAAAACAAAAACTGTATCTTAGCGGATTTAAGACTGAAAACTTTTCCATTCTGGATTCTAGGCTCTAAGAAGACCGTTCTCAAAGTCCAGCCATTTTAATGGCCTTTCTCAGGGCAAGCACTGCCTCCCACTTGGCCCAGGACGGTCCTTCCAGCTCTCTGACAGGAAGCAGGGTTTGGAAGTTCTTTCCTTCCTTCCTCCTTTAGTTGCTGCTTTTCTGGTTTTAGAATTTCAAACAAAGAAAATAATATTGGCTCCACAGCTAAGAAACGCCCTCTTTCCCAGCAACTTCCTCCTCCAACTTTCCTCCCCACCACATATGAGAACAATACCACAGCTGGACCTATTTTTGATTAGCCCAAAGCTCTTGAGATTTAGAAAACTTAAGGGCTAAGGCACCCAACTACCTCCTACCCAAAGTCTTCACTCAGTTATAAGATAAGGAAAATACAAAGAAAGGAACACTAAGCTCAGAGAGCACAGCAGGCTATCTGAACTTTCACCCCCAAGGAACTTAAAGAAATTTAAACTAACAGATGGGTAATTTCTCCCTCCCAATAAAACATAGCCTTCTAGCAGAGGAGAGAAAAGACAGAGATGGCACCACTCTGAAACAAAACTCAAGTCTATACTCCAAAAGCGAGTGAACTTTCTTCTGCAGGACACCTGCATGGGACTCGAACTGAATTCTCTGCTGTTCTGACACACTTTGAGGTAATACATAGGAATGGCCCTTTCAAAGTCACAGCGTGAGAAAAAGGGGATGGACTTATAATTAATAATCCTGAGCTCAAGACCTAGCCTTGTCTCCACACTAGAAGTGAAATCGAATCTCTAGGCTAGACCCCTCCCTCCAATTCTGACAGAGCAAACTTTTGGGGTTTGTTTGTTTGTTTTTTCCTCCGGGAGACAGGGTCTCTCTGTGTAGCCTTGGCTATCCTAGACTCGCTTTGTAGACCAGACTGGCCTCGAACTCAGAGACCCGCCTGTCTCTGCCTCTCGAGTGCTGGGATTAAAGGTGTGCGCCACCACGCCCTGCTCAGAGCAAACTTTTTAAGAGAGCACCTCTACCCTGGTTCTTCCCAGAGGAAACACCCGCACACTGGTAAGCCACACACCACCGTGTAGCCCTGAGCAAGTTACTTAACTTCTCTAAAACTTGGGCTTCCGCATCCGTAAACCTGTGAGAACAACTGGAAAAAAACGAAACAAGAACACATGCTTAAGGTTTGGTACACAGTAGGACAACCATTAACATTTTCTTGGCTTTCTTCCTCTTCAGTGCTGGGCTTAGATGCCAACAGTAGCCCCAATGGCTCCAAATGATTTCCTCATCATCTCTGAATCTATGAACGACGGTATAAAACTTCCTCATCTCAAAGGACCAAAGGGACCTGGCCCTACCCCGTCAAGATCTGGGTAGCACCCATGCTTTGGTCCAAGTGGCCCCATAAGCCAGCGCTCCTTTCTCTCTAGCTCATTCTGTGCACACGTGCACGAACACACTTAGTGTCCTACCCACTCCCCAGTTTGGAAGGCCCCGGACCTCCAAGAGCACCTCAATATTACTTCATGGTCCAAATATGGAAACTGAGGCTCAGCCGGAGAAGAACTTATCCAAGAGCTCGGGAAACTGCTGAGACCTAATTCACACACTTCTGCGAAGTCTTTTTTAACAAACGGTAAACTGAGGTGCAAAGACGGAAGTGACCTGCTCAAGAGCACACACAAGTGAGTTGGTGGCAGGGCCACCGGTCGTCACACTTTCGCCGACCCTCCCAAGTCTCCGGAGGGCACTCTGAGTCACCACCACTCCTGAAGTGTCGCCACAGGGCTGACAGCATGCGAGCCACGACAGCCAGGGCGGACACCGATGTCATCCCCTCCCCTCCCCACCCCATCGCCAGGACCCTGCAGGGACGTCCAGGCCGGCGCTCGCGCCTCACAGCCGGGCGCGCCCAGGGGGACTTGTTGCTCACCTGACCACACGCAGTCGCCCTCTGCGACATGAAGGGCTGCCCAGCCGGCTCGTGTCCCCCACGGAGCGCGCCCCAGGCCACCGCTTCGCGGGCTGGTACACAGCCGGACGCCCCCCTTTAGCGCGCTACGCCCCCAACTGCACTCCACCGGCTTGAATCCGCCATTACGTGATTCCCCGCCCAGGGACGCAGCCACACCCCGCCAACCCTTCTGATTGGCTACCTACTCCACCCGCCCCGGGCTCCCAGCTATCCCATTGGTCTAAATCCAATGCCAATTAAATAAGTACGCAAAAGACGTATTCAAAGGTAGTGTCCCGGGAACTCCACCCGAGCGACTTCCGCAATCGGAGTAAACAGAGGCGAGGGCAAACCAAGTGAATCGGTGATGGGAATAAAGGTAAATCGACGCCCAATTTCGGGTAGAATAATATCAGCTAAGAAAATAAAAGACCGTGTCTAACGTGTTTTAAAGGCTAATTGTTTTTTATTAGAGTGCAGAGAGCCAGTATCTTTTGCGTAAGGAACGGGCCGAGCCTATGAACTTTCTCTGTACCCCCCCCCAAGTTGCAGATAGGTCTGTCCCTTCACGCCTTGTCCCAGGCGGGACCGAAAGTCGGGTGGGGAGAGTGAGTCATAGGTTTCAGCTCACTCCAAAGGATGGGTAGGTAACCAAGAGAAGCTTGGGTCCTGAGGTTGGGCGCTAGTTCTGGGAGGCCACTGTCAGGTGAGCTAGACACCTGTCACTTCGCTCCGCAACTTCAGACAAGTCCTACCTAGCTAGCTCTCACTTTGTTCTGCAAAAGAGGTGCAAGCAGGGCTAGGCACACCTTCCAGTCCGGGAAGGTGGGAGACAGGAGGACGCACGCCCAGGTGGCCTGTTGAGTTCTAAATGCTGCAGCTAGGTGACGAGGTGACTAGTCTAGTTCTAGAGCAACTCTGTATAACATGTAGTTGGCCTCTTATGGAGGAATGGATCTGAGGCAGGTAGGCTCAGTTACAGCCATGTCTGCTGTGCGCTTTGCGGTAAACTGAGCTTACTTTTTCTTTTCTTTTTCTTTTTCTCTTTTTCTTTTTGGTTTTTTAAGGAAGGGTTTCTCTGTGTAGCCTTGGCTGTCCTGGACCAGGCTGGCCTCTCGAACTCACAGCGATCCACCTGCCTCTGCCAACCCCAGAGGCGTGCACCACCACTGCCCCCACTGAACTGAGCTTACTTTTAAAAAGAGTGTTGGGGCCGGGTGTGGTGGCACAGAAGAGAGAGAAAAACCCTGTCTCGAAAAACAAACAAACGAAAAGGGTGTGCCTAGGGGTAGGGGAATGACATAGCTCAGTCAGTGTCCCCTTGAAAACGTGAGGACCTGAGTTCTAGATCTCAGATTCAAAATGAAGCCTGCCAGGCCCGATGATGCACATCTGTAATCCAGCAGCGCTGGGGAGACAGAAACAGGTAGATCTGTATTAGAACTGTCAGGCCCAGCCAGCCCAGCTGGCTCGTTAAAGAGAGAGCGGGTTATAAAACCCAAAGTAGTTGCCTGAAGGCCAGCACCTGAGGTGATTCTCTGACACATGGACACCCTCACTTACAACACCCTCAATCCGTGACAAATTTTCCCCATAGTCACCAGGTGACTGGAAGTGACCACAGAACTCAAAACGACATTATTTATCATCTCTATCTGTATTTCTTACTCCTAGACACCTAGTCAGCTGACAAAGGCTTTCTTCTCCCATCCCCTCAGCTGGCCAGGATGGCCCTAACGATGCCGGGTCAGGGTTCCTTTCACTCTGGTTGCTATAGTCTTGGGCCCTCAGCTACGAACCAGCTATACCAATATTCTTGTGGAAAAAGTAACCCCCAGGGACATCAACATGTGCCTAGCATTCTGGAGGTCGAGGAAAGAGATGACAAGTAGGTGACTAACCTACACAGAAACCAAATGAAGATCTCCCTGGGGGGCCCTCATGAGGCAGCCAGATGCTGAGTTTTATTTATGTGCTTGTTTATTTATAAACAGGGTCTCTATTATGTAGCCGTTGGCTGTCCTGAAACATTATGTAGGCCAAGCTGGCCCAAAACTTAGAGCTCCGCCTGCCTCTGCATCCCCAGTGCTGGTATTAAAGGCCTGCGCCATCACACTTGGCATTTCTAGGGCTTTGATTAGATCTGTCCACTCTTGGAACAGAGCTCTGGCCATCAAGGACAACTGTGGTGTGTATTTCCAAGTCTTTACGCCCCCCACCCCCACCCTGCCCTTAAACTTAAGATTTCGGGCAGGAGAGTTGGCTCAGTGGTTAAGAGCACTGTCTGCTCTTCCAAAGGTCCCGGGTTCAATTCCCAGCACCCACATGGCAGCTCACAACTGTCTGTAACCCCAAGATCTGACACCCTCACACCAATGCACATAAATTTTTAAAAGTAAATAAAAATATTATTAAAAACAAAAACAACAGCTTAAGATTTCAGAAAGGTTGCTGGGCGGTGGTGGCGCACGCCTTTAATCCCAGCACTCGGGAGGCAGAGGCAGGCGGATCGCTGTGAGTTCGAGGCCAGCCTGGTCTACAAAGTGAGTCCAGGACAGCCAAGGCTACACAGAGAAACCCTGTCTCGAAAAAAACCAAAAAAAAAAAAACCCAAAAAAACAAAAAAAAAGATTTCAGAAAGGCAGATAGCCAAGCAAGCAGTCCCAACAGCGCCCCCCACAGCCCCCGCCCCCTCAGGTGACCACTGGGTTAGGGTCTTCCAGGCTTGAATTGGGTCTCTCAGTCTGACAAGTGGCTGTTTAAACCCTGGTTTGACTGTTTAGGAAGACAACTGTGTCAATGACAGTGGCTTTGGGATCAGACTGACCTAAGATCAAAACATAACTTGAGCAGTTTCAGTCTCTCTGTACCTCACGGACCTGTTCTCTAAAATGTGGACAACAGGAGCTAGAGAAAGCCGGGCGATGGTGGCGCCGCAGACCTTTAATCCCAGCTCTCAAGGAGTCAGAAGCAGGCAGATCTCTGAGTTTAAGGCCAGCCTGGTCTACAGAGTGAGTTCCAGGAGAGCTAAATCTACAGAAAGAAACCATGTCTCAAAAAACAACAACAAAAAAAAAAAAAACGCAACCAAACAAGGTAAAGAGATGGCTCAGTGGTTAGGAGCACTTGCTGCGCTGATTGTGATGGCCCATGCCAATAGGATTTCCTGAAGGAGGCAGAGGAAGGAGGATCCACAAGTTCGAGGCCAGCCTGGGATACACATTCAGCCAAGCGGTGATGCCACACGCCTCTAATCCCAGCACTAGAGAGGCAGAGGCAGGTGGATCTCTGTGAGTTCGAGGCCAGCTTGGTCTACAAAGTGAGACCAGGACAGCCAAGGCTACACAGAGAAACCCTGTCTTGGAAAAAAAACGAAAACAAAAAGGGAGCACAGAGGATCCAAGTTTGATTTCCAGCACCCACAAAGTGGCTCACAACCCCCTGTAACCGTACTTCCAGGGGATCCGGCACCCTTTTCTGACCTCTGAACGCACTGTATATGCACATGCATACACTGAAGTAAACATGCACATAGAACACTTAAACCTAAAGGAAGACATGTTTGTGAGCAGTTGTGAGGGTTCAGTGAGTTAATGGGGGAGTTAGCATATGAGTGCACAAAGCTCCCAGGAGTTGTTTATTCATTACTGGATTCACCCATTCAATGGAAACTACTGAGATAGCTCGACAGGCAAGCGTGCTTGCTGCAAAGCCGGATGACCTGAGTTCACTCCCCAGAACCCACTTGGTGGAACGAGAGAACCAAGTTGTCCTTCAACTTTCATGTACACACACACACACACACACACACACACACACACACACACACACTATTTTTAAAAAATAAATATTTTTTTTGGTTTTATCAAGACAGGGTTTCTCTGTATAGCCTTGGCTGTCCTGGACTGGCTTTGTAGACAAGGCTGGCCTTGAACTCACAGCGATCCACCTGCCTCTGCCTCCTGAGTGCTTGGATTAAGAGGCCCACCATGCCTGGCCCACATTTGTGTGTGTGTGTGTGTCTGTGTGTCTGTGTGTCTGTGTGTCTGTGTGTGTAGGTAGGTTGGTAGGTAGGTACCTACAGAGGACAGATGTCTGGCGTCCCTGTCCCCTGAAACTGGAGTTAAGGCCAGATATCACTTGCCTTCCTTCCCTACCACAAATGTTTGTCCTGGAACTCAGGTCCTCTGGAAGAGCAGCAAGCCCTGCTAACTCATCGCTCCAGCCTGGTAGCCCTGCTCTGTAGCCCACACTACCTTCAAGCCCCTAGTAATCGTCCAGCCCCAGCCTCCTGAGTGCTGACAGTACAGGTATATGCACTGTAGCGGTTTGGTGGTGCACACTTCCAATCCGAGAACTGAGGCAGGAGTTCAAGGCCAGCCTGGACGACATAGCACGTTTGACTCTAGTTCGGCCTGCACAGGAAGGACCTTGTTTCAAAATGAATAGAACGGAATAGTTAAAGCTGTTTCTGGCCTCCTCCTGTGGAGGGAGTGGCAGGCCGATCTCTCTGAGTTTGAGTCCAGCCTGGTCTACAGAGTGAGCTCCCAGCCAGCCTACATTCCCGGAGCTGTAAAGAGGAAATGAAATTGAGCTAGGTTTGAAATCCCAGTACTCAGGAGGCTGAAGCTGGAAGATCAGCCGTTCCAGGTTAGTCTGGGCAACACTATGTATGAGACCTTGTCTAAAACAAGCAGACATGGTGGCTCCTCTGTTATCCTCTCGTTCAGGAGGTGAAGGGAAGATGATTCGGAACTGAAGGTTGGCCTGGTGATGGTAGTGGTGACACATTCCTTTAACTCCAGCACTCTCTGAGGCCAGCCTGGTCTACAGCGTGACTTCCAGGACAACCAAGGCTACCCAGGAACTCTATCCCACCTGCCCACCCCAAAAGAAAAGGAACGAAGGAAGGAAGGAAGGAAGGAAGGAAGGAAGGAAGGAAGGAAGGAAGGAAGGAAGAGCCTGGCACGGTGGCACACACCTTTAATCCCAGCATTTGGGAGGCAGAGACAGGCGGATCACTGTGAGTTCGAGGCCAGCCTGGTCTACAAAGTGAGTCCGGTACATCCAGGACTGTTACACAGAGAAACATTGTCTCAAAAAAACAAAATCAGGCACTCAGGAGGCAGAGGCAGATGGATCTCTGTGAGTTCGAGGCCAGCCTGGTCCACAAAGTGAATCCAGGACAGCCAAGGCTACACAGAGAAACCCTGTCTCCAAAAACAAAAACAAAGCCGGGCATGGTGCCACACAACTATAATCCCAACACTTGGGAGGCAGAGGCAGGTGGATCGCTGTGAGTTCGAGGCCAGCCTGGTCTACAAAGCGGGTCCAGGACAGCCAAGGCTACACAGAGAAATCCTGTCTCGGAAAAAAACAAAACAAAAAAACAAAACTGGACTACAGAGCAAGTTCCAGGACAGCCAGAGCTGTTACACAGAGAAACTCTGTCTTGAAAAACAAAAACAAAAACAACAAAAGGAAGGAAGGAAGGAAAAAAGAGAAATTTAAGTTAAAGTCATCCTCAAGCTGCATAGCAAATTTGACACCACCTGGACTACACGGGACCCTGTCTCAAAATCTTTTTAAGGAGACAGTAGACACGAAGCACCTAGGGCAGTGACTGAGCGGTTGGCATGTATCAGCAGCTATCGGGTGGCGTAACAGATCCGACAGTGATTGTGGTTATGAAGCCCAGGGTGGTGGTTCATGATTGCGGTGCTTGTGCTCAGGGAGCTGAGGCAGGAGCATCACCTGGGCTGCATTCCGGGACAACCTGGGCAAAACTTTGTTTCAAAACTACAAATCAAGCCTAGTATGGCACACCTTCGATCCCAGAACTCAGAGGCAGGTTGTTAGCCTGATGTCTGTGAGTTCAAGGTCCGCCTGGTCTACCTAGAGAGTTCCAGGACAGTTGGAGCTACATAGTGAGACGCTGCCTCAAACATCAGTAAAAATCCTTAACGTGTTGGTGTCAGCAGTGATGCCTGCGATAGAGATTAAGGTTTGGGGGCTTTGCTTGCAAGTTATCCAATAAGAACCTTGGTATTTCCTGTATAGATGATGTAGCTACACAATTTGCTTTCTAAGAAGGTAATGTTACATATGGTAAAAATATTAATAATCATCAACATTAATCAGCATTTACTGTATGCTGGGTTTGTGCTAATGCTGTACATGTGTTTATTAATGCAATTCTTTTTTTGTTTGTTTGTTTTTTGTTTTTTGAGACAGGGTTTCTCTGTGTAGCCTTGGCTGTCCTGGACTCACTTGTAGACCAGGCTGGCCTCAAACTCACAAAGATCCACCTGCTTCTGCCTCCCAAGTACTGGGATTAAAGGCATGCACCACCAAACCCGGCTCTATTAATGCAATTCTTACAGTGAGCCTATGGGTTCTTTGTTCCCCCATGAGGTCAAGGAAGAAGAGAGGAGCTAAGTGCCTGGCTCCAGGACACCCAGTCAGGAAGCACTAGCTAGAATTGAATCCACTAGCCAGGTATGGTGATGCAGGCCTTTAAGCCGAGCACTGGAGAGGCAGAGGCAGGCAGATCACTGTGAGTTCGAGGCTAGCCTGGTCTACAAAGCAAGTCCAGGACAGCCAAGGCTACACAGAGAAACCCTGTCTCAAAAAACAAAATAAATAAATAAATAAATAAAAAAGAACTGAACCCACTGTACCCAGTCCCGGAAGCAGCACCCCCAGGTCCTAAAGCCCACATCTTGTGTCTCTCCCTGAGCTCTGAAAGGTCAAGCTGACTGGGAGTGGTGGCACAGCCTCAGATACCTGAATAGACCCTGTCTCAAAAAACTACATCGAAATCGAACTGTCCCCCCCTGAGAAGAGCCTGAAATAGACCTTCTTCCTCCACAGGGGAGTCAGAAAACTCTAGTCGCTGTGATCCATTTGCAGAACAGCTTTGCGGCTTAACTTAATGGCTCTGCGACCTCAGCTGGGCCACACCCACTGTCCGAGCCTCAGTTTCCTTATCTCTGAAATAGGGCTGATAAAGCTTCCAGGCATCCCAGCAATAAGGCCTGCACAAACTCTAAAGTGCAGTCCACCGGGGAGTTCCTGTCGTCGTTGCTATGGGGACAGGAACCCTTTGCGAGAACAGCCCATTGGTCTGTCAGGCAAAATCGCCACCTGTAGAAACGGACCCGGAGAGACAGACCATCAGTTCCTAGCTCTGTCTCTAACACAGTCTGGAGCTGGGTGTGGGGAACACTATAACCCCAGCACCCCGAGGCCAAGGTAAGAGGATAGCATGTTTGGGGCCAGGGCTACTTAGTTAAATTGTCTCAAAAAATAAAACCACAGGCCGGGGGCAGTGGTGGTACACACCTTTAATCCCAGCACTTGGGAGGCTGAGCCAGGTGGATCTCTGCAAGTTCAAGGCCAGCCTGGTCTACAAAGCCTGTCCAGGACAGCCAGGGCTTATTACACAGAGAAACCCTGTCTCAAAACTAGTAACAACAACAACAACAATAATAAAACAAAACCACAAAACTAACCAGCCAGATAATCCAAACATGCTGCCTGATTTCGGTCACGGTACATAACCCGGCAGAACCTCAGTTTTCTTGTTCATAAAATGGAGCGGATTATATGGATCTTGTAGAGAGGGCGAGAACGTGCAATGTGAGAAAAATGCCTAAAGAGCTTCAAGCCAGCGTCTTGGTATAGAACTAGCAGAGCCAGGTACAAAACCGAGGCATCAAAGAGAATCTCTTCCCTGCATCCTGCATCCCCCCACCCCTGTCTGCAGGGGAGTGGGTGGAGAGCACTGTGCTCAGAGCCCAGAAAGTCCCTGGTCCCTGCCACTCCCCTTCCCCTGCCATCCTCAGCTCTTGCTGAGTACACAGTGCCTCTCTCTCTCTCTCTCTCTCTCTCTCTCTCTCTCTCTCTCTCAACAAGTTCTTCTTCACTGAACAGTCCCAGGGGGCCCCAGACCTCGGTTCCAGCCTGGCTCACAGGCTCTCCCCGCCTCCACATCCTTAATCCGCCGCCTTTGTGTTTGCAGTCCCTTCCACCTGGAATGCGCTCTCCTCCCCAAGAGCCTTTGATGGAGAAGGGGGGTGCTAGAGGGGAAGGATCTGGAATGATGTTCCCCCACCTCCTCTTTCCGCTCCCCCACTGCATCCCCAGCGGCATACCTGACCTCCCCCTCCCAGCGTGGGGGAAGAGGCAGCTGGGAGGAGGTGGGAAGGGGGGGGGTTGTGGATGAGAGAAGGGCCCTCTGTGGGGTTTTTCACCTGCTTGGAATGAAAGCTCTGGAAAGAAACTGCCTGCTGCTCTGCTTTTGAGGCCCCCAGCTCAGTGGAGCCTCCCTGCCTTCCCACCATTGCCTCTGTGCCACCTTCTTCTCTGCCTCGCCCTGCAGGCAGGTGCTGCAGCCAGGGAGCATGGGTGGGCGGCAGGGTTGGAGAGACCTGGGTTCAAATCCCATTCCTGCCACTTACCCAGCAAGCGCTTATAATAAGCAAACTGTTCCACCTGCTTCCACTCACTCATTTCTTTATAAAAAGGGACAACATCCAACCCCTGGCTCTTTGGGCTATAGTAAGGACTAGATGAGAGAGCAGATAAAAAAAGCAGGGGGGGGGGGGACAGGGCAGGGGGATGCCTGACATGACCATGATCCAAAGGCTCAGGACAGAGATAATAATAACACCAGTTAACACGGTGCCCACGTGTGCCTGGCACCACTCAGTGCCTTGAGGAAGAGGGTTTGTGTCTTGTCTGTCTGTCTGTCCTGAGTCCATTCCCTTAGCAAAAACACGTTATGTTTTTTTCCTCTTCAAAATCCTGCATGCAGCTGAGGTGTAGCCTAGTGCTATAGCATAGACAAAGCACTTACTCCCAGCAAGACCTGAGTTCACTCCCCGGCACCCATCCCCCCCCCCAACACACACACACACACAAAAAGCCCAAATCCTGCCTGAACTTGACCTCCTTTACCAGTCTGTTCATTTAATAAGCATAGATTGCTGTCTGTTCCTGTCAGGCTAAAGCGGGGCACCGGTGACCTAGGATCAATCCACCCAGCCTGTGTCTGAAAGTGCCTCTTAATGAGAAAGAAGCCATACAGAAAAATTCACGTGAAGCAGAGTGGGCACAGTAGCTCACACTGTAATCCCTACACTTGGGAGGCGGAGGCAGGAAGATCAAGAGTTCAAGGTCATCCTCCTTGATTGCATAGTAAGTTTGAGACCATCCCAAGCTGCCTTACCAAAAGCAGAATGAGATAGATGGCTCAGTGGTTAAAGGTGCCTGCCGGCAAGTCTGAGGACCTGAGTTCGATCCCTAGGGTCTGCATGGTGGAAAGAAAGAACCGACAATTCCTGCAGCTATCTTCTAACCTCCAACCATGCGCGCGCACACACACACACACACACACACACACACACACACACACACACACTAAGCAGCAGATAAGGCTGAGGCAGGAGGATTTCAAATTCAAGGCCATGCTTCAGAGTGAGTTCACACTAACCTAGACAATTTAATAAAACTTTATCTCAAGGGGCTGGAGAGATGGCTCAGAGGTTAAGAGCACTGGCTGCTCTTCGAGAAGTCCTGAGTTCAATTCCCAGCAACCACATGGTGGCTCACAACCATCTATAATGTGATCTGATGCCCTCTTCTGGCCTGCAGGTGTTACATGCAGGTAGAGCACTGTCTACATAAATAAGTCTTTAAAAAAACAAACAAACAAATAAACTATCTCAAAATAAAATGTAAAAAGGGCTGTCACTTTGTGATAGAGTTTGCTAGCATACATGAGTCCCCTCACACATGGGGACGGGGCAGGGTTTCTCTGTGTAGCCCTGGCTGTCCTGGCACTCCCTCTATGGACCGCCAGCCTCTGCCCCCTGAGTACTGGGACTACCGGCGTGCGCCACCACTAGCACCCTTGTCTTGATGGTGCTCTGTATGCACTCATTGGGTAATGGGTGAGCCAAAAGCAAGTTAAAGAGCGAGCACAGCAGGCACTCCTTGGGAGGCAGAGGCAGGTGGATCTCTGTTAAGTTCGAGGCCAGCCTGGTCTACAGAGCAAGTTCCAGGACAACCAAGGCTAACACAGAGAAACCCAGTCTGGAAAAAAGAAAAAAGAAAAAAGCATGGCAGGCAAAGGGAATTTCATCGGCAAAGGTCTAGATGCAAGTGGGAAAATAATTTACTGAAGGAAAAAAAGCCTCTGTAGGGGCTGATAGAGACAGAGGTTTGCATCATCGATAAGGATACTGGGCATGTGTAAAAGGTTTCTTTTGTTGTTGGTGGTTTTGTTTTGTTGTTTTTGTGTTTTGTTTTTTGAGACAGGGTTTCTCTGTGTAGCCTTGGCTGTCCTGGACTCGCTTTGTAGACCAGGCAGGCCTTGAACTCACACCTGCCTCTGCCTCCCGGGTGCTGAGTGCTGGGATTAAAGGCATGCGCCACCCCCGGCTTTGTTTTTGTTTTTGTTTTGTTTTACATGTATTTATCATAAATGGGAGTGGACTGACTGTAGCCTTCAGCCATGTGGGAATTGAACTCAGGTCATCAGGCCTGGCAGCAAGCAGCCTTACCCACTGTGCCAGATCACTGGCCTGATTTGTTTTTTTTTGAGAAATGAGTATTACTACTGTGTAGCCCTGGCTGACCTGGTACTTGCTATGGAGTGCAGGCTGACCTTGAACTCCGCACAATCCCACTTGGGCGGCTTCCTGAATGCTGAGATTAGCTGCTGCACGGCCTCACTCACTGGCCTTGTTTGTTTGTTTGTTGTTTTGAGACAGGGTTTCTCTGTGTAGCCCTGGCCTCACTTTGTAGACCAGGCTGGCCTCGAGCTCACAGTGATCTACCTGCCTCTGCCTCCTGAGTGATAGGATTACAGGCAGGTGCCACTATGCCTGGCTCACTCACTGGCCTTTTAACAGGGATGTGCCATTGCCAAATGGCCCTTCACATGATTTAGGGGGTTCTGTTTATGGCTTTCGTTCACTCATTCATTCATTCATTCATTCAAGACACACATCAGGCACTGAAACAGCCATGGGAACCACATTTAAATAAAGATTCTAGGCCGGGCGTGGTGGTGCACGCCTTTAATCCCAGCACTCAGGAGGCAGAGGCAGGCGGATCGCTGTGAGTTCGAGGCCAGCCTGGTCTACAAAACGAGTCCAGGACAGCCAAGGCAACACAGAGAAACCCTGTCTCGAAAAACCAAAAATAAATAAATAAATAAAAATAAATAAAGATTCTTCAGCAAGAGCAAAGGGTGGGGACATTGGCTGCCACTGCTGTAGAGGGTTCCAATGAGCACAGAATTAGAATGTGAAAGTAAATGGCAAAGAAGAAGAAGAAGAAGAAGAAGAAGAAGAAGAAGAAGAAGAAGAAGAAGAAGAAGATTGCAAGCTACCGGGTGGCGATGGCCCTTGGGGGGGAACTTGCACTGCAGAGACTAGTGATTCATAGGAAAGGAGTGACAGCAGGAAGAGGAGGGATGGGCTAGGGTTGAACAATCCAGATCCTGTAACCTCTGGTCTAGAGAAATGGCCAAGTGGGCAGGGCAGTGAGGTCTCCTACCAGCCCCCTCTGCAGCTCCTGCGTTTTCTCAGCCCCGCTGAGCGCTCTGCAGCTTGTCTCCAGGTTCCAAAAGACACACCAAACCCAGAAAGAAAAGGAGGTGACACACATGGAAGCAGGATTGGGGAGGAGGGGGGGGTGGGCGGAGACAGGTCTAGGCCTCTTGCTGGAGCAGAGCTTTCTTTCCAGGGCCTAGAGCCAACAGGCTGCCTGGGGAGGCAGAGGTTGCAGGCTAGGATTAAGGAGCTGGTTAATTTTCTACCCAAACCACAGCTAGCACGCTCTCTCTCTCTCTCTCCCTCTCTCTCTCTCTCTCCCTCTCTCTCTCTCTCTCTGGTCTCCCCCAGCCTGCCCCCCTTCTTCTTCTTTTTTTTTTTTTTTTAAAGAAAAATGTTCCTGTACACGCACCCGGAGGCTTTTGCAG
This sequence comes from Acomys minous, assembly GCF_964271855.1. NCBI lineage: Eukaryota > Metazoa > Chordata > Mammalia > Rodentia > Muridae > Acomys > Acomys minous. Next base: position 108,753,192 of record NC_140487.1, on the reverse strand, counting down.
GAGGCAGCTTTTGGAGAGCTGGGAAAACAAGCCAAGAAGCAAGAGGGAGGAAAAAGACCACGCCTCGCCTGGCAGATTCCTAATGGCCCAGGAGACCAAGGCTTTGCAGGGAGAGCTGCTGCTGCTGCGGGGGTGGGGGCTGGCTCCAGTAGGAGGGGAGGGAAGGGCAGGCCGAAGGACAGCCACTTGCTGGCCAGTGACCTTGGGTGGGATGTTGCTTGTTTCCCTCTGGTGTGGATGGAGAAGGAAGGCAGAGACAGAGGCTGCAGGCTGAGGTCACAGGAAGGCCCCTACTAGCCTGAAACGTGATCTCGGGCTATGTAGCCTGCCAACCTGCCTGGACCCTGGGCCAGCAAGGATGAAAAGCTGCCTGTCTCCAGCTTCCAGACACTACCACCATCAACAACCTCTCCCTCCCCCCCCCCACCCCCAGGTTCCCACACACACACACAACCCCCAACAGGTCCAAGTGCCTCTAACTTGGAGAGCGACAAAGCAGCTGCCACTGGCTGGAGGCCGTCCCCTTATGTCATCCCACCCTCCCTTCCGGTTGGTGGACCCAGAGAGGCCTGGTGACCTGGGTGAGGTCACACAGCAAGTTAGAGGAGCTGAGCCAAGACTCGCCACAAAGTCTGGACTCCAACCCCAGACTTCCTTGTCTTTCCCAGAAACTAGCTTCTCTGTAGGCTTATCCTGGGGACTTGGGGGGGGGGCTGGGGGGGGTTGGGTGGAAATAAATCTAGGGCCAGGAAGGGCAGTTCAGAGCCCTATCTGTTTGAAGTCACAGCACAACTTAATGTTGACTAAAGTAGGTTTGGGTTTGTTTTTTTTTGTTGTTTTGGTTTTTTTGTTTTTTAAAAAGACCAGAAGAAAATTCCAGGCCCCTGCTTCAGCCTGGACTTGTCCCACTGGCAGAAGAAGGAATGTTCTGGCCACTACAGCTGCTGGTGACCATCTGCAGCCTCAGCTCTTGCTGTTCTCCTCCCAGCAGGCACAGGGACAAAGGCCTCTTCTCAGGCCTATCCCCCACCCCCACCCCCACCCCCACCCCCAGCCCCCTAAGTCACCTTCTCATCAGCAGAGCTGCTAAGCCACTGTCCTCTCTGGGCCTTAGTGTCCTTTCTATCACATGGGGCAGCGTGTCCCCCTGACCCACTTCTCAGCCCTGCCGGCTTTGAGATTCAAAGAGGCAAAGCAACAGAAACCCTGACCTTGCAGTCCCTCCACACCACCCCCTGCCTCCTCTCTGTCCCTTTAGCCTGCTGTTTTCCCTGGTTGCCCAGCCCAGGTCAGCTGGCGATCACTCTAGGAAGCCGGCCCTTACCTCCAGTCCCTACTGGCTTTATCAGGATATTGAGCACGGCTGCAATGACACAGTTAAAGTGTGTCATTGCATCTGTCTCCTCACAAAGAGGAAAACAGTGAAAGCCAGCACCTAGTCCGTACTCCATTCCAGGCATAGGGAGTGCCATTAATGTTCCCATCTTACAGATGACGAAAAAAAAAAAAAACATAAAAGGCCCCGTCACTATCGCCTCAAGTCATAGTAAACTGAAGGTCAAGCCAGGACCCACACCTCAAGTCAGCTGCTAACCCAGACTTCCAATCCATCCCCGAGGCTGGAGCTGTGGACCACTAATGATGCCTTCCCAGCTCCCAGCCCAGCAGCCAGCAGCCACTCAGTGATCCATTAAGTTGGCTGAACGCAATACACAAATGGCTGAGGAATGTGCGGGGATGTCTGGAGAATAAAGCATCCTTCCTGGGTGAGCCAGGCAGGTGGCGGCGAGTGAGGAGGGTCCCCACTCACTCCGGAATATTGGAAAGAACAGTGGCTAGATTCTTTCTGCAGTCGGAAGCCACCTGGGACATCACCTTTGACCCCCCCCTCCCCGCTATTGTATCTGCCAGAGCCAACCAGTCCCCCCACTTGAACCCCAATGTCTGCTTGGTGTCTGTCTCCCCAGGGGAGCCTTTCCTTCCCACCTCTTAACCAAGCTCAGGCGGGGCTCATGTAGCAGAGAGAGGGTGACCTTGAACTTCTCTTCCTCTTACCTCCACCTCCAAAGTACTGCAATTACATTTCATCAGGCCCAGCTCTTTTTTTTTTCTTCTCCCTACAGGCATTTTCTATTTTTTTTTTAGGGGGAGGGGCATGGTATTTTGGGTCCATAGGGGTCCATACATACATGCCACAGCACAAGTGTGTGTGTGGTGGGGGTCATAGGATATCTTTCGGTTCTGTCTTTTTTTTTTTTTTCCTCCGAGACAGGGTTTCTCTGTGTAACAGCCCTAGTTGAACTCACTTTGTAGACCAGGCTGGCCTCAAACTCACAGCGATCTACCTGCCTTTGCCTCCCTAGTGCTGGGGGATTAAAGGTGTGTGTGCCACAGTGGGCTCAGTTCAGTCTTTTCACTGCAGGTTCCAGGCATCGAACCACTTAGGCGTGAGCACATTTACCTGATAAAACACCTCGTCGGCCCCAGGCACAGCTTTTTCTGTTGGATTTTTTTGTACCAAGTTCCTCACAGATTGTCTCTTTCTCTAAAATGCACCTCTAAAATGGGCAGAGGGGCGCACACCTTTTATCCCAGCACTCACTCGGGAGGCAGAGGCAGGAGGATAGCTGTGAGTTTGAGACCTGCATGGTCTACATAGTGAATGAGTTCCAGGACAGCCAGGGATACACCGTGAAACCCTATCTTGAGACCCATGCCCCCAAAATAAAATACGAAGTGCCGTGCACCTCTGAAAATATACAGCTAATTACGTTACCTCTTTGCCCCCTCCTCTTGAGTGCTTCTCCAGTGCTCTTGGGGTAAAACCCACAACTTCTTGCCAAAGATGCCACATTCATAACCCTAGTGCCCATGACCCAGCCTTATCTTCTGCCCTCTCCTCCTGCCTCCACATGTCCTTGGCCCAAACTCCTCTAAGGAACAAACAAGGAAGTGGACAAAGCCGAATTCCAGTCCCAGCACCTGCCAAGCTGTGGGAGTTTGAAATGGGTTCATTCCTCTCTTTCAGCTTCTCCACTTTTCTGGAGTGTGGACAGAATCATAGCATCTCACGGAGTCGGAGTGAGAAGTCAGTGGCCATTTTGGTCCTGAGCAGTCACTGTCGTTCTTTTTGTCCTGTGTTTGTTTGTTTGTTTAAAACAGGGTTTCTCTGTAAAGCTCTGGCTGTCCTGGAACTCTGTAGATCAGGCTGGCCTTGAACTCACGGAGGTCTACCTGCTTCTGCCTCCTGAGTGGTGGGGTCACAAGGGTGCACCACTTAACCCAATTCTGCCGGTGCCTTTCCTAAGTGCCTGGCAGGGGACTGGAGTCTGCAGGAGCCTGTTGCCTGCTGCCTCTGGATCTGAGGCAGGTTCTGCTGTGTGGGAGTGGGTGGAGCAAACTCCTGGCTCTATCACTGCCAAGTCCTCTCTTCCCCTAAGAGAACGATTGGGAAGGAGGGTGTGTGTGTGTGTGTGTGTGTGTGTGTGTGTGTGTGTGTGTGTGTGTGTGGCAGGGGGGTGGGGTGGGGGACCGTCCTGGTGCTGAGCACAGCAGCAAGTGGGGTTGGAACTGGAGTGGGGCGTGGGTAGGAGCTGCCAGGCTGAAGCTCCTCTAAAACCAGGGCTGGGCCCTGCAGGACCGGGCCTCACAGCTAGTCCCCACCTGCAGGGCCCCGCCTCATCCTGGCACCTGGATTAAGTGACTTTTCAAGTTGTAAAACTGCATCTTGATTGCAAAGCGGGTAGAATCCAAGCCTGGCCCTGTCTCTGCTGAGGAAGGACATTGGGGGGGATGGGGGGGGGGAAGGAGATTTCCTTGTATTCCTTTTGTGTTGTGTTAGGTGTCTCCTGTTAGGCAACACCGCGCTGTGGCATGCACAGCTGAGAAAGTAACTAGAGCTCATAAAACCTGTGTGAGGTCACATTATCCCCCCAACCTTTGCTTCAGTTGCAATTCCTGTCACTCCCCCTCCCCGCCCCCCCCCCTCCCATCTTAAACCCTTTTCTGATGACCCAGGATCCTCAGGATGAAGTATCAACTCATATACAGCCCACAGAGCCCAGGGTGGTCTGCTCCTTGCTTCATCTGTTTGAGTTTGTTTGTTCGTTTGTTTGTTTGGTTGGTTGGTTTTTGTTTGTTTTGAGAACAGGGTTTTAGGGGCTGGAGAGATGGCTCAACAGTTAGGAGCACTGGCTGCTCTTCCAGAGGACCCGAGTTCAATTCCCAGCACCCACATGGCAGCTCACAGCTGTCTGTAACTCCAGTTCCAAAGGATCCAACACCTCTTTACAGACATGCATACATGCAGGCAAAACACTAATGCAAATAAAATAAATAAGTTATTTAGTCAGGCCATGGTGGCACACGCCTTTAATCTCAGCACTCCGGAGGCTCACAACCATCTTATAATGAGACCTGATGCCCTCTTCTGCCATGCAGACACACATGCAGGCAGGATACTGTATAAATAAAAAAATAAATAAATCTTTTTTGTTTGTTTGTTTGTTTTTGTTCCTTTTCTGTACATTGGTTTTTTTTGTTTTTTGTTTTTTTGTTTTTTGTTTTTTTTTGGTTTTTCAAGACAGGGTCTCTCTGTGTAGCCTTGGCTGTCCTGGACTCACTTTGTAGACCAGGTTGGCCTCGAACTCACAGCAATCCGCCTGCCTCTGCCTCCCGAGTGCTGGGATTAAAGGCGTGCGCCACCATGCCCGGCTTACATTGGTATTTTTTTAGTCTGGATTTCTGAGAGACTGCATGCACTGAAACCAGGGTTATAGATCCTTGTGAGGAGCCATGCGGGCACTGGGAGTCGAACTCGGGCTCTCTGGTTCTCTGCTAGAACAAGCAACATTCATAACGGCTGAGCCATCTCCCCAGCCAATACATCTTAAAAAAAAAAAATGTCAGGCGAGGTGGTGCATCCCTGTAATCCCAGCACTTGGGAGGCAGAGGCAGGCGGATCTCTGTGAGTTTGAGGCCAGCCTGGTCTACAAAGGGAGTCCAGGACAGCCAGGGCTGCTACAGAGAGAAACCCTGTCTCAGAAAATAAATAAATAAATAAGTTAAATAAATAAATAGGAGAACAGGGTTTTACTATATGGTCCTGGCTGGCCGGCCTGGCTTGGAACTTGCGCTCAAGGACTGTGATTAAAAGTGTGCACCACTTCATCCAGATATTTGATCTTTTTGTTTTTGTTTTTGTTTTTCAAGATAGGATTTCTCTGTGTAACAGCTCTGCCTGTCCTGGACTCTCTTTGTAGTCCAGGCTGGCCTCGAACTCACAGAGATCCATCTACCTCTTCCTCCCTGCGTGCTGGGATTACAGGTGTGGGCAACTGTGCCCAGCTTTTTTTTTTTTTAATATTTATTTATTTATTTATTTATTATGTATACTGTGCTCTGCCTGCATGTGTGCCTACAGGCCAGAAGAGGGCAACAGATTTCATTATAGATGGTTGTGAGCCACCAAGTAGTTGCTGGGAGTTGAACTCAGGGCCTTTGGAAGAACAGCCAGTGCTTTTAACCTCTGAGCCATCTCTCCAGCCTTTCTCCTTCTCTTTCTCCTTTCTCTTTCTCCTCCTCTTCTCCTTCCTCCTCCTCCTCCTTCAAGATAGGGTTTCTATGTGTAACCCTGATTGTCCTGGAACTCGATCTGTATGTAGACCAGGCTGGTCTGTAACTCACAGAGATCCTCCTGCCTCTGCCTCCTGAGTGCTGGGATCAAAAGTGTCTGATGCTGCCATCACCACCCAGTTTATTTCTTTTATTCTTTATATATTTTTAAATATATTTTATTATATATATATATATATATATATTTTTTTTTTTTCAAGACCGGGTTTCTCTGTGTAGCCTTGGCTGTCCTGAACTCACTTCGTAGACCAGGCTGGCTTCGAACTCAGAGCGATCCACCTGCCTCTGCCTCCCGAGTGCTGGGATTAAAAGGGTGCACCACCTTTTTCTTTCTTTCCCTCCTGCTCTCCTCCCTCCAGCTTCTCCTCTCTCCCTTCCTCCTCTCCCCCCCCCCTTTACTTTTCTGGTGCTGGGCGTCAAATCTAAGCCTTTGCGCATGCTAGGCACAGACCCTATCACCAAGCCTTTTGCGAGAGAATCTTATTATCTAACCCGGGCTGGCCTCAAAGTTGTCATCCTCCTGGCTTCCCCTCCTAAGAGCGGGGATTGCAGGCCTGTACCACCTTGCCTGAGTCCATATGCTACCCTGCAGCAGCTGCATCACGTTTACGCCGTGAGTCATGCGTGACTTTGCCATTGGTGCAGTGTGAGGCAGGGGCTGAAAATCACGCCTGCTCTTCTCACCTGTGTTCATTTCAGGCCGGTTCTGACTAGACCTCACCTCCTAGAACGACCCTCCCATTCTCCCTCCCCACTCCCATGCTAGACCAGCTCCTCTGTCCCCCACCATCCACACACCTTTATCTTAGAGTTGTCCTTCTCACTGTTGGAACTGGACAGTTTTTCAGTGTCTCATCTAAACCCCACTAAACCTCTGGGGGCTCAATTGGTCAATTTCTACGGTTGTCTTCCCTGCTCTAGCCTCCCTCCCCCTTGCTGAAGGTGGAACCCAGGGCCTTGTGTGAACTAGCCATCCCTCTTTACAGCAGAGTTGGATACCCTGCACCCTGTAACTGTTTTGCTTTTTCTTTATTGTTATTTTTTATTTATTTATTTATTTATTGAGACAGGTTTCTTTGTGTAAACCTGGCTATCCCGGACCTCCTCGTTCTGTAGACCAGGCTGTCCTTGAACCCACAGCGATCCGCCTGCCTCTGTCTCTCAAGTGCTGGCATTAAAGATGTGTGCCACCACTGCCCAGCTTCTATAACTGTTTTGCAAAAATACTTTTTTTAAATGATATTTTTTTTTTTTCAAGACAAGTTTTCTCTGTGTAGTCCTGGCTCTCCCGGAACTAGCTCTGTAGACCAGGCTGGCCTTGAACTCACAGAGTTCTGCCTGGCTCCAATTCCCGTAGTGCTGGAATTCAAGTTGTATACCAGCACACACACTGGTTTTATTTATTTATTTATTTATTTATTTTTGGTTTTTCGAGACAGGGTTTCTCTGTGTAGTCTTCGCTGTCCTAGACTTGCTTTGTAGACTAGGCTGGCCTTGAACTCACAGCGATCCACCTGCCTCTGCCTCCCAAGTGCTGGGATTAAAGGCCTGCGCCACTACTGCCCGGCTGGCTGGTTTTATTTTATTTTATTTTTTTTAAAGATGAATTTATTTATTATGTATACAGTGTACATGTATGCCTGCAGGCCAGAAGAGGGCACCAGATCTCATTACAGATGGTTGTGAGCCACCATGCGGTTGCTGGGAATTGAACTCAGGACCTCTGGAAAAGCAGCCAGTGCTCTTAACCTCTGAGCCATCTCTCCAGCCCCGGGCTGGTTTTATTTTTAATTTTTATTTATGTATGTGCATTTGTGTAAGTGTATGCTAGGTGTGTAGGTGCCTGTGGAAGCCAGAAGAGGGTGTCAGATGGAGCTACAGGCATTTGTGTGCCACCCAATTTGGTGCTTGGGGGCCAAATTTGGGTCTTCTGGAAGAGCAGGAAGTGCTCTTAACCACCAAGCCAAGTCTCCAGGCCTCAGAAACACTTTTTAGGGAAAGATATGCACAGAAGAACGCACACATGAAACACACATCTTGATGAGTTGTCACCCACGTAGCAGAAGCCAGACTAAGATACCTTTCCTCATTTCCTGTATCCAGAAGCTCCTTCCTGTCCCTTCAGCTTTGACTGTCTTTATGCAATGCTCCCCAATTGAACCCCGGGCATTCGTTTGTACTGGATAAGCTCCCTATCAGAGAGCTGCATTCCCAGCCCATAGCCCAGGCTTTTGTGTTCTCAGTACCAGCAAGGAGCCAAGAATTAGTAGGCTTCCAAGGGTTTATTAATGAATGAATGAATGAATGAATGAATGAATGAAGGGGTTGGTGATACTGTTACTGTTTGTGGGTCTTGATCAGTTATTTTTCTCCACCATTTAAAGAATTAAAAGGCAGGAAAATCTGCCAAATGAAGGTTGGTACTACAGAAGCCTGCGGAGACCAAAGCCTGGTCTCTCCTTTGTTGTTGTTGTTGTTGTTTTGTTTTTGCTGAGACAGGGTTTCTCTGTGTAGTCCTGACTGTCCTGGAACTTGCTCTGTAGACCAGGCTGGCCTGCAACTCAGAGTCGGCCTGCCTCTGCCTCTGGGGTGCTGGGATTAAAAAGCGTGCTCCACCACACCTGTCGAGGGCTGGGGGCTTTAAGGGGGGGGGCCTCTTTTATGTTTAATATAAGATACAAGGCAATAAGATAATAAGATACCAGATATTAGACTATATGAGGTTTATTAAATGAGCATGGGGAGAGAAGGAAAGGGGAGAGGGGTACCCCAGAGAGAGACAGAGACAGAGGAAGAGAGGGGAGAGGGAGGAAGAGGAAGAGAGAGTGGCGAAGTAGGGTCCTTTTATATAGCCGTGGCAGGGCCACACCCCACACTCCCCGTGGCAGGTAGGCAATGGCATCACAGGTAGACCGACAGACAGACTGAAGCCGACTCCTAGCAGCCTTACTTCTCCCAATTTAGAGTTGGCCAGTTTCAAAAAGGGAGGATAATAGGCCTGACAGGCCCTGAACTTGTCAGACTGCCAGCCAGAGGAGCCCTACTGGGCAGAGAAAAAGCTTCTTCCTCAAGACGGTGAAGGCAGCCATCTTGGAAATTCTCCACTCCCGGTCTGTCTGCTATCAGACTCTCCATCTACCTCCCGGTCCCTCAAAGCTTAGTTCATCAACGAAGGCCACATGGAATCCAGGGTTCGTCAGTTGTAGTCCCGGCTTCCTGTGACACCGCCCCGCCCCCCCCAAGGAGATCTCTTCTGCTTCTGGGTAGAAGAAGGGAAATGGGACTAATGATCTCCTTCGGGCTTTTCCAGATGTGGCTGTCTGGAACGAGATTAACCCCTGGGGTTTCGGGGCGCTACACTACGGGGAGTTATTCTGGTTTCCTGCTCGAAAATGAGGCCCTGAGGGGTTTGGAAACTTGATCTCTGTACAGGGTTAGAACCTGGGCCTGAGAGCCCTGGGTCAACATCTGGGTGATCTTGGCTCAGTCTCTTCCTTTCCTGGGCCTCTTCCCCGCCCCCCGCCCCCCGGGGTGGGTGGGGAAGGAGGGGAGACTTCACCTGGCACAGAAAGGGTTTGTGGGAGAGTGGGCTGAGCTGGCTCCAAGCCTCTAAGATCTAAGGTTTGGTTTGGGGAGGGGAGGGAGGAGGGCAGCTTTCTGGCTCTGGGTTCAACTCTGCCAGGCACCAGGAGGTGGGGAGGGAGAGTAACACATGGTGTGATACCGCCCAGGGGAAGGGAACTCGAAGTCTGGCCAGGGACCTAGTGTTCAGCCAGGAACCAAATGGAAAATGGACTGATGGTCCAAGTGATTCTCAATGGGGGAGGGGGGCGGTGAAGGGAGATGCACCGGGGAACTCTGAGTGGGGGTGTAGGAGACCCCAGGGGAGGTTATAGGTGGGGGGGGGGGACGACACAGAAATGGCTGCCTAGGGGAGAGCAGATTTTTGAAAATTGGCAGGGCAGTGAGTCCAGTGGTGCTTCCCAGAGATGGGAGGAGGCAGGAAGAAGGAAATTGGGTCCAGGTGACCACAGAGCAGCAGCTTGGCCTGGTGTAGGAGAGGTGGGGCTAGCTAGGCTGTGGGAGCTTGGACAGCAGCCCGCAGCTGAGCCACAGAGGGAAAGGAGGCGGGCCTGGCCTCCTCAGCTCTGCAGAAGCGCCATCTTCTCAGGCCACAGATACAGTTACAAACTGGAGGGGCCTCTCTCTGCACAGCCCCAGGACCCTGCCTTGCTGTCCTAAGACTGCAGGACAGAGGTGAGGAGCCAGGTTAAGCTCCAGCCCCGAGCCTCGTCTTAACTCAAGATACCGTCAGTTTGGATGACAGACTCTTTCTGGTATTCCAAACAGAGGCCACAGAGAGCATGTCTGCGTCTCGTCTCATTTCTCACCGAGGCCAGTGGCCGCTAGCCAGATTAGGGGAAAGTTTAACTAAGATAAAATGGTTAAACTGGACACCAGAGCTAGGGTTCAAAGCTTGACTGCCAGGCTTTGGCTTTGTTATTTATAAGCTGTGCAACTTCAGGCAAGTATCTGAACCTTGCTGTGCCTATGTTTCCTCAGCTGAGAAGTGGGAGAATAATATGACTTTCAGGGGGTTGTGGTGAGAGTTAAATTAGAAACTAGGCCTGGTGGGCGCACGCCTTTAATCCCAGCACTCAGGAGGCAGAGGCAGGTGGATCACTGTGAGTTCCAGGCCAGCCTGGTCGACAAAGCCAGTCCAGGACAGTCTAGGCTACACAGAGAAACCCTGTCTCAAAAACAAACAAACAAAATTAGGAACTAGGTTTATAACAGCTCAGAGGCAGCCTAGGACACAGACTTTTTTTTTTTTTTCTGAGACACAGTTTCTCTGTGTGTAGCCTTGACTGTCCTGGACTCACTTTGTAGACCAGGCTGGCCTCGAACTCACAGCGATCCATCTGCCTCTGCCTCCAGAGTGCTTGGATTAAAGGCGTGCGCCACCACGCCTGTCTGGAAACAGACTTGAACCGCACTGTCAACTCTGAGCATAGGTTCCTTTATCTCTAAAACGGAGCCGGCAGTTCCTGCCTTCTGAGGCACTTGTTACTCAGAAGGACAAACTGTTCCTTACAAGAGCACACTGAGGCTCTTCTTCTCCTACACCCGCCTCGCCCTGCCCCCGTGCGGTGCTGCCCTCCGCTTCTCCTCCTGGTGAACAGCTGCCTTTGGCTACCCTATCAGGCCCAGGAATCTACGCTGGCAGTGTGGTTTCAACTGTGGAAGGGCGCGCCCATGCCCTGTCAGGCGGCTCAGGGATTCTAGGGTCCTTGGTGCCCAGAGCTGTCTGAGGAGGGAGTCAGGGAGGAGGACTCTTGCTGGGTGTGTCCTCCTAGGCTCTCTGATTCCATATTCTGTGTGTGTGTGTGTGGGGGGGGGGAGGATCGGTGGAGGAACGCTGGAGTGAGTTTTCTAAATATTGGGGTCCCATGTCCCTCCCTGGCTGCCTGGGTTTAAGGGTGGCATTCATTAAGATTAAATTAGGGCTGGAGAGATGGCTCAGTGGTTAAGAGCCCTGACTCTTTTCTCAGAGGACCGGGGTTCAATTCCCAGCACCCACTTTGGCTCACAAGCATCTGGATGGATCAGATTCCCTCTTCTGAACTTGTGGTACCAGGCACACAGCAGTGTATACTCATGATTGCTGTGAGTTCGAGGCCAGCCTCATCTACAAAGTGAGTCCAGGACAGCCAGGGCTATTACACAGAAAACAACAACAACAACAAAAAAGAGCAGCTACATTATTTACCTCTTTATCTCTACAGCAGCAGATACTCAGAGAGATGAAGCCAGTTACTCAGAGTCACACAGCTCTACCTAAGGGCAGAGCTAAAGTTCAAAATGAGCCTGTCTGATCCCAAAGGAGCCATTAGACTAGAAGGTCTTTTGTCGGGAGGGCTGACTGAGGAGCCAGACCCAGTATGACGACTGGATCCACTCAGCTGGAGAGGGTGTTCGCTTACCCTCAGGAGCCTTCCCATGAACCTCTCTCCAAACCCTCTGGCAGCATGCCACTTGAAGTTGTTTATTCATTCTGCGTACATGGGCACCCCAACCTGCGGGTGTAGCCGTGTCTTAGGCTCTCAGAGTCGGAATACGTGCGACTTGGACTGTGCTGCTGGTTTGGTGGAAGATGAGAGAAAACGTTGCCATAGGTCTCAGTGGCAACAGCCGATGACCTGGATTCAAGTCCCAGCTCTGCCACTTATTACCCTCAGGAGCCAGCCCAGTCACCGTCACCTTTCTGAGTCTTGGTCTCACCCGAGTGAAGTAGGGTGATGCTAAGATGCTCACGAGCTGGGAGAGCTTTATTACTTTATGTGTATGGGTATTTCTTCTGCATGTATGCCCACAGAGGACAGAAGAGGATGTCAGATCCCCTGGAACTGAAGTCTGAGACCATTGATGACTACCACGTGGGTGCTGGGAATTGAACCTGTGTCCTCTGGAAGAGCAGTCAGTGTTCTTAACTGCTGAGCCATCTCTCCAGCCTTACAAACTGGAAGAGTTCAATAAGGTCATGACCAGCCTGGCGGTGGTGGCGGTGCACGCACGCCTTTAATCCCACCACTTGGGAGGCAGAGGCAAGCATATCGCTGTGAGTTCGAGGCCAGGCTGGTCTACAAAGTAAGTCCAGGACAGCCAAGGCTACATAGAGAAACTCTATCTATAAAAAAACAAACAAAACAAAACAAAAAGACCATGACCCTGGAGTTGCGGTGGGGAGTAAAGCGGAGAGATGGCTCAGTGGTTATGAGCACTGGCTGCTTCTTCAGAGGACTCGGATTCAATTCCCAGCACCCACATGGTGGCTCTCATCTGTGTGTAACTCCAGTTCCAGGGAACCCAAGGCTTTTATACAGACACACACGCAAACAACAACAACAACAACAACAAACCAATAAACACAAACTAAAACAAATGAAAGAATACTTTTTTAAAAAATATTTTACTTATTTATTATTTATACAGCATTCTGGCCCCATGTGTGCCTGCAGGCCAGAAGAGGGCACCAGATCTTATTACAGATGGTTGTGAGCCACCATGGGGTTGCTGGGAATTGAACTCAGGACCTTTGGAAGAACAGACAGTGCTCTTAACCTCTGAGCCATCTCTCCAGCCCCAAAGAATACTTAAAAAAAAAAAAAAAGATCATGAGCTGGGCGTGGTGGCACTTGGGAGGCGGAGGCAGGCAGATCTCTATGAGTTCGAGACCAGCCTGGTCTACAAAGGGAGTCTAGGTCAGCCAGGGCTACACAGAGAAACCCTGACTCAAAAAACAAACAAACAAACAAAAAAGCATGGCTGCGGAGATACATGTATAAAGTCTCCCACAACGCGGCGGCCGTTCGTCAGCTGTCTACTATTCAGTGCCCTTAATTGCTATTTGTTGTCTGAGGGCAGAGAGGGGAAACTTCCTGGATTTGGAGAACTAGGGTCAGGAAGGTTTCCTGGGGAAGGGCGCATTCATGTTGGGCCTTTAAGGGTAAGTGGGGGGGGGGGGCAGGGAATCCAGGAGGAATGTACAATCTACACTAAGGCCTAGAGACAAAGGAAATGACCTGTTTGGGTGTGGCTGAAGGGAGCTTGGCTGGGAGGAGCAAATAGCAAGCGAGGCGGCTGGCTGGAAGGGCCTTTGGAGTGCTTTAAGAGCTTGGGCTTTGAAGGACTGTGGGTGCAAAGCAGCACTTGGCCTGTTTTAGAGTCCTAATGCTGACTGTGGTGTAGAGAGTAAACCAGAAGGCAGAGAGTACAGGTCATGCTGGGGAGGAGATCTGTGCATCCTCCTGATGGGAGGTCCCCCCCTTCCCCCACCAAACCCTCTGGTTCAGCTCTGACCTCTCCTACTTCCTGTCTTCCCAAGTGTGTACTTGTTCCTCTGCCTGGAACATCTTCCCCCTCCCTTTGCCTGACTAACTCCTTGTCTTTCAGGTCCCCACTGAGCAGCTTGTCCTTCTGGAATGCTACTAGACACCCCCATCTCTAGTTTATGCCCTGCCCCGCTCCTCCTCTGATCTTACAGATCTGTTGCCTTCCTGATTGGACTCTGGCCTAGGGCAGGGACTATGCACCTGCCCTTGTAGTGTCCACAAGGCCGGCTGTGGCTCAGTGCCTGGCACCCAGGGTACCCGACCTACGATTCAAGAAATGAGTGGTTGAACCTGTTGGGGACAGGTGTGACGGTGGGAGCGCACATGAGGAGGTCAGCAGCGGCTGTGGAAGGAGATGGGGATGGAGTGGACAGGAACAGGGGCTGAGGAGAGGCGCGCACAGAAGGAAGGGTGGACGATGACTCAGAAGTTGGGGTTGTGTTCGCCCCCTCATTTGGATAAGCCCCGCCTTTAACCAAGATAGGAACCTTGAGGGAGGGGTTGGCAACAGGGAGAGGAAGCTGAGGAGGCCAGAAGGGCGGAAGGCTGGGGCCTTGGCACGCTCGCTCTAGAATGCTCCCTGTCTGCCTGCTGGTGGAACGGTATCAGAGTCTGTCAAAATGTCTTTGTCATTGTGGGTGTGGTCAGTTGGTAGCATGCTTCCTTAGCACTCAAGAAGTCCTGGGTTCGATTCGCTCCCCTGCATCCGGGCAAGTTGAGTGTGGTGGGGTACAACCTATAGGGCCAGCACTCAGTATACGGAGGCAGGAGGATCAGCAATTCAAGGTCAGTCTCAGCTACATATACAGGCAGAAGTCACCATGGGATGCATAGCACCAGCGCTGAGGGCCAGCCTGTGCTCTTCCAGAGGACTTGAGTTCCGTTCCCAGCACCCATATCAGGCATCTCGAAACAGAATATAGCTTCAGCTCCAGGGGATCTGACACCCTTTTCTGGTCTCCTTGGGTACCCACACATATATGTGATATACACTGACACACATACACAAATAAAATAAACATGCATCTAAAAATAACAACAACAACAAACTTGCCAAGGCAGACATGGTGGTGCATGCCTTTATTCCCAGCACTGAGGAAGCAGAGACTGGTGGATCTCTGAGTTTAAAAAAAAAAAAAGCCAGGCATGGTGGTGCATGCCTGTAATCCCAGCACTCGGGAGGCAGAGGCAGGCGGATCATTGTGAGTTCGAGGCCAGCCTGGTCTACAAAATGACTCCAGGACAGCCAAGGCTAACACAGAGAGACGTTGTCTCAAAAAACCAACAAAACAAAACAAAACAAAAAATCCATAGTACACACTCTTTCATTATTATTTTTTCATAGTACATACTCTTAATTTCCAGTATCTGGGAGGGAGAGGCAAGGCAGATGTTTATAAGTTTGGCTGGAGAGATGGCTCAGCTGTTAAGAGCACTGACTGGTCTTCCAGAGGTCCTGAGTTCAATTCCCAGAAACCACATGGTGGCTCACAACCATCTATAATGAGATCTGATGCCCTCTTCTGGCCTGCAGAGGTACAAGCAGACAGACCACTGTATACATAATAAATAAATCTTTTTTAAAATTTCTTTTTCAAGACAGGGTTTCTCTGTGTAGCCTTGGCTGTCCTGAACTCGCTTTGTAGACCAGGCTGGCCTCGAACTCACAGCGACCCACCTGCGTCTACCTCCTGAGTGCTGGGATTAAAGGTGTGCACCACCACCAGCCGGCTTTAAATAAATAAATCTTAAAAAAAAAAAAAAAAAGTAATTTGTAGGCAAGCCTGGTGTACATAGGCAGTACCCGGGCAGCCAGGGCTACATAGTGAGAACACATCTGAATAAATAGGAGCGGGAGAGGCAGCCTGGCCATTAGGAACACTTATCGATCTTGCAAAGGACCCAGTTCAGTTCCCAGCACACATTCTGGGCTGCTCCCAACTTCCTCTAGCAACACCAATAAGAGATCTGATGCCCTCCTCTGGCCTCTGTGGGCATCTCTGTGTATGTGGTACACATAAACTCACACAGGCAGCCGGACGTAGGTGGCGCACGCCTTTAATCCCAGCACTCGGGAGGCAGAGGCAGGTGGACCGCTGTGAGTTCAAGGCCAGCCTGGTCTACAAAGTGAGTCCAGGACAGCCAAGGCTACACAGAGAAACCCTGTCTTGAAAAACCAAAAACCAACAACAAAAAAAAAAACCCCACTCACACAGGCACACACATACATGTAGATAAATAATTTACAAGCGGGACGTGGAGAGATGGCTCGGTTGATAAAACGCTTGCCACACGAGGAGGACCGGAATGAGTCTCTAATGGGGGGGGGGGCGATGAAGACAGGAGGCACCCCGAGGCGTGTTGGCTGAACTGGTGAACTCCAGGCTCAGCGAGAAGCCTGTGTCAAAAACTAAGGTGGCGCTAGCTTCAGCAGCAAGCGAGCTAAAGCTGGAATGATAAGGAGATTAGCACGGCCCCTGGCCAGGGATGACACTCAAATTCTCTTGAAGCATTCCAAAAAGGAGGAAGGAAAAAAAAAAAAATATATATATATATATATATGGAGAGTGATTGAGAAAGACAGTTGAAGATTGGCCTCTGGCCTCCATACGTGTAGATGTATATGTGCACACAGGTATACATACACCTGCATACAAAATTGCCCCCTTAGCATGGATCTCTCAAGATAGGCAGTCTCCCTGTTATTTTGTTCTGTTTCGGGGACGATCTCGCTATATAACTCAGACTGGTCTTGAATTCGTAATCCTCCCGCCCCCAGCTTCCCAAGTGCTGAGGAGATTATAGGCCTGAGCCACCTTGCCAAAAGCTCTCCACTTATAATTATTTAATGTAGCCCCCGTAAGGCTGGCAGGCTGTCTTCCTCCCCAAAGGCAGACAACTTGCTTGCCGCCTCGATTTTACACACCTTTGGTAGGCTCCTTGACCCCCACCCCCTCCCCCAATAGGATGCTCGGAAAGCCGTTTGCGGAAGACTTGTGGCTCAGTGTGCTAGCTCGCCTGCCGCATACAAAGCCCATAAGCAGTTCAGTCCCCTGGCACCACGTAAACGGGGTATACTCTTCACATACTCCTGTTCGCCTTCATTTGGTGGGGGGAGTGGAGGGGGGGGGAAGTCTTTAGTCTAAAGTGCCTAGACTCTGGGCACTTGGGAGTTGGGAGGCAACAGGATCAGTTCAAGATCATCCCCAGCTATGTAGGTATCCAGTTCAAGGGCAGTGTGGGATACTCTGGAACACAAGAGACTCTGGGTTTTTTTTTTTTTTTTTTTTTTTTTGGAGTTTTGTTTTTGAAAAGAAAGAAAGAAAGGAAAAAAAAAAGGAAGGAAGGAAGAAAGGCACTGAACCCAGCCTCCAGGGTGTCAGGAGCCATGGAATGCTCTTAAGGAAGCCAGTGTCAGGATTCAGCTAGTGTTTTAGAAAACTCACCCTGGTGGCTGTGTGTAAGATGGATTATGGATTGCGGGTGGGAAGGCAGGCGACAGGAGGAGAGGGGGGGGGGAACAGAGGAGCCACTGGGGGAGACAAAGACACAGCACCTGAAGCTGGGCCTGAATGCCCCCTGCCTGTGAGGCTCTGAACCCCCTCCCAATCCTCCCCTCCACCCTCCAGGCCTGTTGTCTTGAGCAGCGGTGGGAAGGACAGGGCTGGCAAAACTGACACTCACTAATCGCGGCCCTCACCCCAGAGCCGCACTGACTGTCTGGTCTCCATGGAGACACGGCAACCTCCGGCCACTTGTTAATGGCAACTCAACAAGGCTGCTGCAATGGGGATGGGCCTGACCGGTGAGCCCAGCTCTGCACCATTCATCCCAGCTTGGGACTCTGCGGAAGACCCCAGGGGTGCCGGAGTTGGGGCACAGAAAGGAAGGCTGGTGGCTGACTGCACCCCTCTGCAGCCCCGCCTCCCCTGGCACTGCCAAGCAGCGAGGGCAGAGGCAGTCTCTGCCCTGGCTGACTCCTCCGCAGGGCTGCTGGGAAGCTGAGCTCATGCAGGTCACCCAGGCAAGGCCAAAGGGCTGGCGGGGGATGGTGAGAAGTCCGGAGGCGACCTGCCTGCATCCCACACACAGCCGAACGGAGGGGCGGCGGGGGTGGGGGTGAGTTTCTCCTGCACCAACAACCCTCTGCTCTGCTAGCCTGAGGCAGGGGCCCAATTGGGAACCATCTGTCCAGAACCTCTTCCCAGAGCACTGTCGCTGCATCGGAAATGCCACCATTAGCAATTCGTTCCATCAGGAGGCAGCATGGCTTAGCACAAAAACACTGGCTTTGCAGTCTGGCCAGCCTAAGCATAAAAGCCTGGCTCTGTCCCTACCATTGAGCGTTGATTTCTCCATCTGTAGGATGGGGACGATCATTGCGCATGTGTTTATGCGCACAGGAGGAAATACTGCTACTGATGTTTCCTGAAGCTCAATCTTAGTAACTGTGCCTTCAACTCTAAAAGCCATTTCTTTTTTTTTTTTTTCTTAAAAAAAAAAAAAAAGGCCCGGCGTGGTGGTGCAGGCCTTTAATCCCAGCACTCTGGCTGCAGAGTCAGGCAGATCGCTGTGAGTTCGAGTCCAAGACAGCCAGGGCTACACAAAGAAACCCTGTCTCAAATAACAAAACAAAACAAAATGTTTATGGGGCTGGAGAGATGGCTCAGCGGTTAAGAGGCCTGTCTGCTCTTCCAGAGGTCCTGAGTTCAATTCCCAGCAACCACATGGCAATTCACAACTGTCTGTAACTCCCGTTCTGGAGGATCTAACACCCTCTCACACAGACATACATGCATGCAAAACACCAATGCAAATTCAAAAACAGAAACAAAACAAAACGCTTATGAAGCTGGGTGTGGCGGCACACACCTGTAATCCCAGCACTCAGGAAGGCAGAGGGCCCCGCTTGGTCTACAGAGCACAACCAGGGCTACACAGTGAAACAAACCCTTGTCTCGGAAAAACAAAAACAAACGAACAAACAAAAAAAATGTCTTTGAGCCGGGCTGTGTTACCCGAGCTGATCTTGAACTAGTTTGTAGCCAAGAGTGACCTTGAATTCTTTATCCTCTTGGCGCCTTCACTTCCCAAATGCTGGGACCGTAGGCATGTGCCGCTGCATCTGGCAACTGCAGGTCTTTCTTCGCCACCACAGGCCATCTGGGTCCTCTTCCACACTTCCTAGGATGATCCCACAGAGGCTCCACCCCCCTGTAACTGTCCCACATTTGTGGTCCCCGTAGACTGGGCTGGGGAGTGAGCATCAGGACAAAGCTGAGGAAGTAAACAAGGGGGAGGAGGGGGAGGGTTCTCTCTGCCTTGTGCCCCCCCCATCCCCACCCCCCCACCCCCCACCCCTTTCCTTTTCCCTGCTAAGCAGCACTCCATGGAGATGAGGCCTCTTTTCCCTCTCCCCTTCACACTGTTGTCTGTCTGCCTATCCATCGCTCCCACAAACAAGAACGGAGTCCTTGGAGGTGCAGATAAACCACCTTAGCCTGCAGATAAGGCAGGAGCCAGGTTCCCAGATATCAGGCACCCCACGTTTGGCTTGGGGTCCAGCCATCTCTCAATGCCCTTGTGTGTGTTTTGCCTCGCTCACGCCCTGGGCAATGCCACAGGCTCAAATGGTCCCAGGAACTCATCTCATCCGTTCTCTAGCAGCTATCAGGACGACAAAAACTGAGGCTCAGGGTGGCCCAGGATCCCACGGCAGCTCTGTTTGGAAGCTGACGATGTGGGCTGCTTGGGAGATGGCTTTTGGCTCTCTGGACCCTGCTGACAGCTGTGTTCTCCGTGGCAGCAGGAATGTGCGTGGGAGGCCTGTCTGGCCTTTGTGCCCTCACTCCCCAGGGCAGAAGCAGGCTGAAGCAGGCTGAAGAGGGCACGGGATAGCCAGAAGATAAGGGAGGCAGTGTTGATTCTAAGGTTGACTCGACTCTGGAGCTCTGATCCTGTCTCAGCTTTGCCATGCACTGGCTGAGTGAACCTGGCTTTTCTTCCTTTTTTTTTTTTTTTCTTAATCCCAGTGCTCGGGACACCACGGAGGCAGTCTGTGAGTTGGAGGTCAGCCTGGTCTAGAGAGTGAATTCCAGGACAGCCAAGGCTACACAGAGGAACCCTGTCTCAAAAACAAAACAAAACAAAACAAAAAAATGAATGAAAGAAAAAAAGAAAAGAAAAACAAAACAAAACAAAAGGGCTGGAGAGATGGCTCAGAGGTTAAGGAGGGCACTGAATGCTCCTCCAGAGGTCATGAGTTCAATTCCCAGCAACCCGCATGGTGGCTCACAACCATCTATAATGTGATCTGATGCCTTCTTCTGGCCTGCAGGTGTAAATGCAGGCAGAGCACTGTATATATAATAATAAATAAATATTTTTTTAAAAAAATGAAGTTTAGTTAAGAAACAAAGAACCCCCCCAAAAGTAAATAGATAAAATAAAATAAACTTCCTTTTTTAGATGTATATGAGTCCTTTCTTGCAGGTATGTCTGTCCACCACATGCATGTCTGGTTAGGAGAGAGCCCGGGAACTGGAGTTACAGATGATTGTGAGCCACAATTGTGAGTGCTAGGAACTGATCCCAATCCTCTATGAGAACAGAAAGTACTCTTTTTTTTTTTTTTTGTTTTGTTTTGGTTTTTTGAGACAGGGTTTCTCTGTGTAGCCTTGGCTGTCCTGGACTCACTTTGTAAACCAGGCTGGCCTCGAACTCACAGCGATCCACCTGCCTCTGCCTCCCAAGTGCTGGGATTAAAGGCATGCGCCATCATGCCCGGCCAGAAAGTACTCTTAACCTCTGAGACATCTCTCCAGCACCCCCTTTTCCATCTTATTTAACATAGATGGCTCTTAAACTCCTGGGAATCCTCCTGCCTCAACCTTCTAAATCCTGGGATTACAAGCATGAGTCACCATATGGCTTGAACCTCTTTTCTTCTTCTTTTGTTTGGGTTTTTTGTTTTGTGTTTGTTTGTTTTTTGAGAAAGGGTTTCTCTGTGTAGCCCTGGCTGTCCTGGACTCACTTTGTAAACCAGGCTGGCCTCGAACTCACAGAGATTCGCCTGCCTCTCCCTCCCAGAGTGCTGGGATAACAGGTGTGTGGGCTGCCTCCCCCATGCGGCCACCACCCTGGGCTCTGTTTTCTTGTTAATGAGATGACATTACCAGTGCAGAATGAAAAGGATTTGCCAATGGAGGCAGCTCTACAAAGATGAGGACTTTTTATTTGGGGGCTGAAAGAGCTGGAGTCCATAGGGGGAGCCTGTATCTCCCTCCAGTTGCCTTTGCTGAACTGGAGACAAAGGTTCCTCCAGTCCGGACTGCTCACTTGCTAAAGGAGGAAACGAGACCAGAGATGGGGAACAAGTTGCTCAAGGTCACACAGCCATTGTGGGAGCAGTGTGGGCCCAGGGCCCAAGCTGCATACAAGGTCCTCTGCCCAGCTGCCCTGCTTGCTCTTTCAGGCCCCTTTGGCTTTGTCTCCCCCAGCGAGTGGGCGCAGAATGGGCCCAGCTTCCTTCCTGCCGCCCTGCCCGCCGTCTGCCACGTTGGCAGCCGCCTGAAGCCTTCTCGCCCCTGCTGCTGCTACTGCCGCTGCTGCTGATGCGGCATCAGCCGAGACCAACCAGCCGCGAGTTTGCCCAGAGCAGCCAGGGCTGCCTGAGCCTGAGCTGGGGCAGGGCTGGCTGATTCTGCCAGATGGGAGGGAGAGAGGCAGCCAGTGGGGGGGTGGGAGGGGGTAGGGGGGCGGCGCGGGGAGAGACAAGAGCTCAGTCCTCTAGTCTTGCTAGCCAAGGGAGGGAGGTAGAAGGCTGCAGCATCTGACCATGAGGTTCAGACATCTGGGTCTGTCCCCTTCTGGAGCATGTACACACAGCACACACACAGACACACAGACACACAAACACCACACACACACAAACACACCCACAAACACCACACACACACACAGACACACAAACACCACACACACACACACACACACAAACACCACACACACACTGACACAGAGACCACACACACACAGACACACACACCACACACATACACACCACACACTCAAGCCAGGAAAAAGCTTGTTGGAGGTGAACCTATTTGCTTCATGTCAACAACAGCAGCTGCTGCTGCTTCTTCTTCTTCCTCTTCCTCTTCTTCTTCCTCCTCTTCCTCCTCCTCTTTGTTTTTTCAAAACAGTTTTTCTCTGTGTAGCCCTGGCTGCCCTTGAAGCTCACTCTGTAGACCAGGCTAGCCTTGAACTCAGAGATCCACCCAGCCTCTTGAGTGCTGTGATTAAAGGCGTGCACCACTGCTGCCTGGCTTAACTGTGCAAGTTCTGCTGTGTGTATTTTTGTGCTGCTCAGAGAGCCACTGTATGTTTGTATAAGCACAAGAGAAAGTTGTGTGTTTCCTGAGTTTGAATCCAGGCTATGTACATAGAAATGCTCTGTGTGTGTGTGCCCTCAAACCAGTGTGTACTACATCACTGACAAGGAACCAGGTATATACAAAGGGTCAGTACATGTGCCTGACTTTGTGTATGCCGTGTCAGGGTGTGTCAGGCGCACCTATGAACTTGTTAGAGCCAACAAGAGAATAATGAGGTAATTGTGAACAAGGCAGAGCGGGGATGTCTGCATTAGGAGATGCTGTGTGAGGCTGTGGTTTGATAATCTGTGTCTGGGAAAATACTGTAGCTGTGTGGGCTGGACCAACTGTCCAGAGGCAGGCACGCAGCATCTATGTGGCTACCGATGGTGGCACAGGGGAACAGCGTGTGTCTGTATCTATTTGGCTGTGCAGATGAAAGACCAGGAGGCAGGACTGTAGTGAATGGCAGTGGAAGGGTGGTGGTTGGCGGTGCTGTGCAAGGTGACACTGCTCAGGGTTTGCACTTGTTTCTCTGTATGGCAGGGCCTGTGTGTGAGAGTCTGTATGTGTGGTGTGATGGAAACCACGTGGGTCTGTGGTGAGCCGAGCTTGGAAGGGTGGGGGGGTGGGGAGAGTCCATGCCTGGGTTTGTATTTGTCTGTGCGCCCACGAGGTCAGATGCGCTCCTGCCTCCTGAGTGCACAGGTGGCCGCTGTGTCCAGCCACGTCTTTGTGTGTTTCAGGTTGCCTGAATGTGCGCAGGAGAAGGAAGGACTTGAGTGCACGCCTGTGTGGGCCCCTTTAACGTGGCAAGTCTAAGAAATGTCGGCCCTTCTTGGCAGCGAATCTGGGCTTGGTTCCACTGGGGGTGTCTGCAGAGAGGGGCTTAGAAGGGACGTGCTTGAGCGAGAGAGACAGGAAGGGAAGGGGGGGGGGCGCAGCCCAGCGTGGGGTTTCCAGAGGGAAAGCCAGACATTGGAACTTGTCAACGCTACCTCCTTCCCTGCCCCCACCTCCTTGCTGCTGCCTCCCCTCCTGGCGCCTGAAGGCTGTTGGCAGACGGACAGACAGACAGACAGTGCACACATAGACTGGCTCCGTGGCACAGAGCCCAAACCCGAGAGCCCCTAAATACACAAGGCTGGATACGGAGGTCCAGAGAGGGCAGAGGAAGTGGATAAATCTTGGAAGAGGGAATGTGTTTATGCGCACTGGGGAACAGGGGTTGCTGTTGGCCTCTGGTGCTTCTACCTAAACCAGCAGGCCTGGGGAGGGGGGTGAAGGGGGGGGTGGTAAGCGGGAGGGGGGGGGACTGCTAGGGAAAGCCTCTGGGAAGGGGGCTTTTATGGCTCAAGCCAGGCTCCTTGCCCTGTTCCCTGCTTATACAACTGCTGCAGTGTCTGAGAACAGCATCGCCTCAGGGATCACTCAGTATCTGGCACTGTGCATTGCTGAAGCAGAAGAGGTCTTGGCAAGGTCAGCAAGGGTCGCCAGGGTCATAGGACAGGACCACGACTGGAACCTGGGGCTCCTTCTACAAACGAACTGCGAGCAGGGTCCATGGGCCGGTTGGTCTTCAGATTAGGACAATGGCTTTGTTGTTAGTGTTGTGGCAAGTGTGCTGCTAGTCCATCTGCTGATTGTAGGGGCTGTAATACTTTCCTGGTTTTGTTTTTGTTTTTTGAGACAGGATTTCTCTGTGTAACAGCTCTGCCTGTCCTGGAACTCTCTCTGTAGTCCAGGCTGGCCTCGAACTCCTGGAGATCCACCTGCCTCTGCCTCCCAAGTGCTGGGATTAAAGGCAAGGTGTGTGGTGCGCCACCACTGCCTAGCCGAGGGCTGTGATACTTTCTAACCGAGAGCTTTGTTCTGTCCCAAAGGCTACGTTAGGGGAGATGGAAGAGCTCAAGAGAAGAGGGAAGAGGAGGTGGGAAAGAGAAGGAACCGTGTGTGTGTGTGTGTGTGTGTGTGTGTGTGTGTGAGAGAGAGAGAGAGAGAGAGAGAGAGAGAGAGAGAGAGAGAGAGACCTGAGCAGCAGGCTGTCCCAGTCTACCATCAGCCAGGCCACGCTGTGTTTCCAGAGCATCCTGTTTGTGTGTGTGTGTGTGTGTGTGTGTGTGTGTGTGTGTGTGTGTGTGTGTGTGTGTCTTCTCCCTGGGCCCAGTTCCTAAGTCCTAGGGCCAGAAGGGATGGAATCTCAGGGCACCAGTTCAGGTAGACACACCTGTGCTGTGTGCTGACCACCACGCTTGCTATGAGAAAGGGTGTGTGTGTGTGTGTGTGTGTGAGCTGTGGTGGGCAGCCCAGGTGGGAATTAGAGTGTGCGGCTTCTCGGAACCTGGTTGTGGGTAGGTGTACATGAGGTTGGGAGTTTACAAGGACTCTGTGTACCGATGTGAGCATGTGACAAACAGGCTGAGACTGTATAGGAGGAAAGAAGACTTTGGGAGTGTTTGTGACAGGCAGGGAACGGCTGCGTGTCTGTGCGTGTGAGGCGGGTGGGGGTTATGCATCTATCTGCATGGTGTATAATGTGTATATAGACAGATAGTTTGGAAAGCCATCTACAAAAATGTATGCACGGCTGGGTCTGCGTGTCCCTTGAACTGCGCGAGTACGTGTCAAGTGTGCAATTGCGTATGTGTATAGTGGTGTACACGGGTGGAGGTACACATGTGTTGTCTGTGTGACTCACTACATTTTTTTTCCAAGCATGCTATTTATTGCTGTGTGTGTTGGGTGCGTGCCCATGCCACTGCATACCATATGGAGGTCAGGGGATCACTTTGGGAGTTGGTTCTTTCCTCTTTCCCTCAAGCACTCAGACATACTTTTAGCCATTAGCCATCTCACCGGCCCCTTGAGAATTCCTGACCATGGGTTCTGAATGTAGTTCATGCATATTTTTGTGGGGTGCTGAATATCAAGGAGTCGTTCGCACACATGGCTGTGTATCTGGGAGGTTGGCGTCATAATGTGGGCCAGCCTGGTGTACATAGCAAGTTCTGGGACAACCAGGACTACATAGAAAGATCCTGTCTCAAAAACAGACAAGGGTGTGCCACCATGCCTTTAATCCCAGCACTCAGGAGGCAGAGGCAGGCGGATCTCTG
Source organism: Acomys minous (assembly GCF_964271855.1). Lineage (NCBI taxonomy): Eukaryota > Metazoa > Chordata > Mammalia > Rodentia > Muridae > Acomys > Acomys minous. The sequence continues at coordinate 108,728,175 of NC_140487.1, read as the reverse complement.
TGTGTTCGAGGCCAGCCTGGTCTACAAAGTGAGTCCAGGACATCACAGAAAAACCTTGTCTCGAAAAACAAACAAACAAACAAACAAAAACAAGGACAATTACATTTTGTTTAGCATGTGTGAGTTCAGATGTCAGCATCAGGGGAGGTCAGAGGACAATTTTGGGGAGTCAGTTCTCTCCTTTACTATGTGGGTTCTGGGGATCCAACTCAAGTCCTCCGACCTGGTGGTAAATGCCTTTACCTGCTGCGTCATCTCATTAGCTCCCCAGCACTTTTAAACTTTTTATTTTGAGGCAAGGTCGCCCTAAATTGCCTAGGCTAGTTCTGTACCCCGGTCAGGCCTTCACCTTCTTGCAGTTCTCCTGCCTCAGCTGCCCAAGGAGCTGGGTTTCTAGGTCTGCAGTGCCAGGGCAGACATGGGCATGCTTTGTTGTTGTTTGGTTGGTTGGTTTGGTTTGGTTTGGTTTGGTTTTTGGTTTTCAAGACAGGATTTCCCTGTGTAGCCTTGGTTGTTCTAGAACTCAATCAGGCTGGCCTAGAACTCACAGAGATCCCAGCATATGTATGTTTGTTTTGCTTTTCAAGACGCACACCTTTAATCCCAGCACTCAGGGAGGCAGAGGCAGGAGGATCTCTGTGAATTCAAAGCTAGCCTGGTCTGTGGGTCTGCAAAGTGGGGGAGTCCAGGACAGCTAAGGCTACACAGAGAAACCCTGTCTGGAGAAAACAAAACTAACAAAACAAAAACACCCAAAAGAGACAGGGCTTCTTTGTGTAGCCTTGGAACTCACCCTGTAGACTGGGTGGCCTTGAACTCACAGACATCCTTCTGTCTCTGCCCCCTGAGTTCTGAGCAATGTATGATTTTTTTTGGGGGGGGGGGGTTTCAAGACAGGGTCTCTCTGTGTAGCCTTGGCTGTCCTGAACTCACTTTGTAGACCAGGCTGGCCTCGTACTCACAGTGATCCACCTGCCTCTGCCTCCCGAGTGCTGGGACTAAAGGTGTGCGCCACCACGCCCGGCTGCAATGTATGATTTTTAAAGCTGTATTTTAGGGCTGGAGAGATGGCTCAGTAGTTCAAGAACACTGGCTGTTCTCCCAGAGGACCTGAGTTCAATTCCCAGCACCCACATGGCAGCTTATAACTGTCTATAACTCCAATTCCAGAGGATCGCACCAATATATATGAAATAAAAAGTTAGCCAGGTGTGGTGGCACACACTTTTAATCCCAGCACTCCGGAGGCAGACGCAGGTGGATCTCTGTGAGTTCGAGGCCAGCCTGGTCTACAAAGCGAGTCCAGGACAGCCAAGGCTACACCCTGTCTCGAACCCCCCCCCCCAAAAACCAAAACCAAAAGCCTTATTTTATTTATTTGTTTGTTTTGTTGTTGTTTTCAGCCTCACCTGAACGGATGAGGACTGAGTTGTGTCTTGGCTAAGTGTGAGAAATATATATGCATTGTGTGTTCCGGGTGTGTGAATGGACACCCTGTTGCGTGGGCCCTGACATGTGAGGTTTCTTGTCACACGCGCGACACGTGACCCCAAATCTGTGTTCCGGTGCCTGGGTGCGTTCTCGCTGTGGAACTGTTTACCTGAAGTCGCACCATCCTGTCAGCACTGCTAGTGTTGGGGACATGGCTGAGTGTGCACAGTTCTGTGTGCATGTGTGTGGGGGCGGGAAGGCACTGTCGGCTTCTCCCAGCCTTCAGCACTCACTCAGCTTCACCCCAGGTCGCCTGCTGCGAAATGTCAGTGGCAGAGAAGCTAAAAATATCCTCTCCTCCTTCTGCTTACGGCTGGGGCTGATGGGACTGTGGGGCCCCAGCCGGCCCCTTGGGCCCTGGGGGGGAGGAGGAAGTGCTGGATGAGGGGTTGGGGCAGGGAAGGAAAGGAGGTCCTTTTCAATACCGTACTTGCCCTTCCCCCCTTCTCTCTAGGCTCCAAAGCCAGAGAGCCCAGGTTCACCTCTTTCAGGAAGCCCTCCAGCACCCCCCCCCCAGTACCGCCACACGTGCATATGTGTCTCTTTATTATGTGCCTGAGGTATCCATAGCTATCCTGGAGGGGGATATGACTCCATTAGACTTCCTGGTTTCTGGGGCAGGATCTTGCCTTTGTCAGTTCAGGGACTTCAGAGGGTAGGGCTGCACCTCCTCATCTAGATAGGGGGGGCCTCAAGGGGCTTGATGACACGGTGCTCCCTAGGGCTGAGGATTAGGAGGTACTGCAGGCGATCCATGACTTCATCCAGCCCTGCTCCTAGGACTAGGACCTTCTGACTTCAAGGCAGATGTGCCGCTACGGAGAGCTTGTGGGCAGGGAGGAGCCTCCGCTCGGTCTGCACCACACCCTATGCTGGTACATGTTTGTGCCCTGAGTACTTGTGTGGGGGCAGGTGGGACATGTCACGGCCTGTGGTCCTTTGGGCACCACGTCTTTTCCTATGTTGGGCTCCTGGGTGTGTCAGGTGTGTCTTCCTGTGCTAGTGGTGTTCTGTCTGTCTGCTACTGTCTGACTTGGGCATTGTGGGCAGTCAGTAAAAGTCTGGCAGGGGGAGTGTTTCCCTGTGTGCTAGTGTGTGTGTGTGTGTGTGTGTGTGTGTGTGTGTGTGTGTGAGAGAGAGTGACTATATATGTGGGCTTTTGCCTTTTTCCCCCCCATTTTCTTTTTTTTCCCCCACTTATTTATTTATTTATTTATTTATCTATTATTAAGTATACAGTGCTCTGCCTGCATGTACACCTTCAGGCCAGAGTAGGGCATCAGATTACATTATAGATGGTTGTGAGCCACCATGTGGTTGCTGGGAATTGAACTCAGGACCTTTGGAAGAGCAGTCAGTGCTCTTAACCTTTGAGCCATCTCTCCAGCCCTTTCCCCCCATTTTCAAGACAGGGTTTCTCTGTGTAGTCTTGATTGTCCTGGACTCGCTTTGTAGACCAGGTTGGCCTCAAACTTACAGTGATCTGCCTGCCTCTGCCTCCCGAGTACTGGAATTGAAGGTGTGCACCACCATGCCCTGTGAGCTTTTGCTTTTCATTACACAGACCTGCAGTGTACACATGAGAGTTGCTGGTGTTAGCCATGGGTAGCCTCAGTTTGTGTGTCTCTGGGCTTGAATGTGTCTGTTAGATGGTCTGAGCCTGTTTGTTTTTGGTGTCAATATATCTGCATTTATGTCTCAATCATTTGATGACTATGTTCCTGTAGAGTGTGTGTGTGTGTGTGTGTGTGTGTGTGTGTGTGTGTGTGTGTGTGTGTGTGTGATTATGCTTATAGGCAATGCTGTGATGGCTTGTATTCCTATTTCACCTTTTTGCATTTTGTTTTGTGACAGGGTCTCATGTAGGCCAGGCTGGCCGAAAATCTTCCATAAAGCACAGGCTGACCATGGACTCTTCCTGATCTTACAGCCTCCACTTTCTAAATGCCAGGACTTACAGGCATGCTCTGTCTCTTGACATGGGCCTATATCATTTTGATTTGTGGCCAGGTGTCCCTGTGTATGTTGTCGTTCTCTGTGGCACGTGGTATCCTTCTGTTTTTCTTTTCTAACGATATATATTTTGAAATTTGTATGCGTTTTGCCTGCCTGTGCGTATGTCCACCACGTGCATATCTGTACCATGTGTGTCTGTGTGTGTGCGCGTGTGTGTCTGTGTGCATCTGTGTGTGTGTATACACATGCATTTCTTAGCTCTGTCATATGTAGGCATGCTCACAAAGGCCAGAGGAGGGCGGCAGATATCCTGGAAATGAAGTTACAGGCAGTTGTGAGGTGCTCTGGGGTGCTGAGAACCCATACCTCCTGTGTCCACAGAGAACCCACAGCGTCGTCGGTTCTGCACTGCTGAGCCATACCTCAAGCCCCAGTTTGCTTTTCGTAGTCTCTCCCAATTCTGTACTGAAGGCCTTAGGGTTGTGGGGGGAAGGGGGGCTGTGGGCGGGGAGGGAAGCGGTGCACTGGCGCGTACCTTTGCCCTTCCCAAGCCTCCAGGTCCGAGGCGTCTGCTATTTCTCTGCTGCACTTGAGACTTGAGATGGGGGAGAAGCAAAGAGGCCAGGCAGGCACGGAGCTCACAATAGGCAAGACTGGGGCCAGGCTGCCACGAAGGCCCTGCCTCAGCTTTGCTCCAAGAGCGCTAAGCCAGAGCCTCGGTTACATGTAAACACCAGCTGTGTCAAGACAGCGCAGCTTCTTCTAGGTCAACAGACAGCTGTGGGGTTGCTAAGCAACCGCCTGGCTCCCCCTTCTACTCACCCCCCCCCCAATCAGGTCCCCTCTCACTGCCTTTACCTGCAAACCGGCTCGCACCCCCCACCCCACCCCACCGAGCCTCAGGTCACCCCCACGGCAGTTAATACAGTGGGGTAGAGAGTCAGAGCAGCTTTGGGACTGGAATCCAGCGGGAGGTGTGAATCCTTCCAGTGTGCTCTTTACCCAGGGCTCAGCACTCTTCAGTTCCCACCTCACCCTATTAGGGCTGTGGTGGTAACGAAATACCCCAACCCCAAAGTCACACAACTGGAAGCTGGAGAAAGGGGCCACTACGTTGGCTTTTGACCAAGTTGTATGGGGGAGACAGGACTGCAGGGGTTGGGTGTCCCTTTCTTTTGCTCTGTCCTTGCCTTCCCTAAGGGTGGTTGCTTTATTTCCAAGGTTGATTTGTGCTTCCTGTTGCTGTTTGTAGTCCCGCAGGGCCAGGCCGTCGCCATTGGGCATGGTTGGACCTAAGCGAGGGACAGATGAGGCAATAGTGTCCTGGGACCAAGGACTCAGAATCTGAGTGGAGCGCGTGGGCCCAGGCGCGCGCCCCAGTGACGGCGGAAGCCGGAGGAAGGAGTGGGAGGAGAGAGCGGCCAGTGGGGGGCAGCTGTGGGGGCAGTGCCCATTAGTATGCGGCCGCGCTCGGCGCGCCTTGGCAACCGCTTCCCCCTCCACCCCCCCCCCCCCCCCCCCCCGCGCAGCCCGCAGCCCCGGGCGCAGTGCGCACCTCTCCTCCCACAGGTGGTGGCGCGCAGGAGCGAGCACGTATGCACGCACGCGCGGGCACGCACGCTCTGGCCTCCTAGTGCCTGGGGGCGCGCCCAGGGCTCCAGGTGCGCTAGAGCCCCTGTCACCCGCTGCCACCTATGGGCGTGTCCCTAAGTGCTCCAAGAGAGCCCTGAGGGAGGAGGAGTGCGTACCTGCGGCTGTTCTGTCTAGGTCCCTCGTGGGTCCCTCTGTCTCTGATTGCCTTTGAGGGTTTATGCTTCGGTGTGCTTTTCCTTCCATAATCCTGTGATTTTGAGTGTGTGCCATGTGGCCCAGTGTGCCTGGATTCGCTGCTATCTTTGTGTGCGTTTGTGTCCCTGTGCATATCTGTGGCTCTGGGGTTTTCTGTGTCTGGATGAGGATTTGTCTGAGGGTTTTTCATGAAGTCTGTCTTGTGTGAGCTGTTGATATCTGCCACGTGACCAACTGTGTCTGGCATCCTTGTGTGCTTCTGGGAGTGACTGTACGTTTAGTTTTGTACCTGAGTGTGTTCCTGTGAAAGTCCTCAGGATCCATCCTTGTACAAGAGTCCGATGTTGTGTGTTCCTGTGAGCACTTGGACCGTGTATCCTGGAGTGTGCTCATGTCCAGGGGCTGCTGGCTCTTGGCCCTCCTCGGCTTCACTCCCTGCTGCCTGAGTGAGCCCACACCTGCTCTCCGAGTGCTGGGCCCCTCCCCCCACCTGGCAAGGACAAGGAAGGACAGAGGCAGACATGGAGGCAGAGACAGAGATGTAGGGGGGACACAGAGCCAAGTAGGTTGGAGAGGTGGAGACCCAGAGTCACATGATCAGCCTCCCAGCCTAAAACCCAGAAGAGAAACAGATGCCAAGATCCTGACATTACAGAGAGGGACACCCAAAGCCACACAGAGACCCAGAGCACCAAGTCCCGGAACTACTGAAACAGAACAGAGATCAAGGATGTGGCTCCCCAGCCTCCCTCCCTCCCACTCTCCAGTTTCCAGCCCCAGCTGTGCCTCCCCCACATATACCCAAAGCATAGCTATCCTGGCTCTTGCTGGAACCCAGCCTCCTCACAGCTGGCTGTGTGTGTGTGTGTGTGTGTGTGTGTGAGAGAGAGAGAGAGAGGGGGGGGGAGATCTGTGGTGTTCTGGGCTGGTCTCTATCATGGACACAGTCCTTTTGTATCACTCCTTTCCTATTTTAAAGGGTCCAGAATATACACCCACACACCATAGCCTATCACTCAAACCCAAGCACACACTGTGAGAGTCCCTCTCTTTGTTCCAATTGTTGGCTGGCCTCAGACTCAGAGACAGACCCACCTGTCTCTACACCGTAACATCCTTTTCTTCACATCTGTACCAGTGGGTCAGAAGACAGCTGCAAGAGCTAGTCTCTCCTGTGCAGAACCCTGCCAGGCAAGCAGTCCTTACAGCTTGGGCTGGTGTCTGGAAACCCAAGAATGAAGATGCTCTTGAGCACTTAAAGGTCCTCAAGTGCCTAGGCACTCAGGGAGGCAGAGGCAGGCGGATCTCTTTGAGTTCTAGGCCAGCCTGGCCTACAAAGTGAGTTCCAGGACAGCCAAGGCTACACAGAGAAAACCCCGTCTCAACAAAACAAAAGACTCAAAGCAACAAGACAGACAAAACAAAAAACACAAAGCAAACAACCCCTGCCCCAAACCAGGGTCTCATACACACAGCCCAGGCTGGCCTTGATTTAGCTCAGCGGTAGAGGGCTTGCCTAGCAAGTGCAAGGCCCTGGGTTCACTCCTCCGCTCTGAAACAAACAAACAAACAAACAAACAACAAAGAACTTGTTATTATCCTGCCTCTGACCTCCTGAGCACTGAGCACTAGTATGCCAGGCTAGCTCCTACGTCATGGAGCACAGGCGTCAGGGTGGCTTCTCTCAGAGGTGGTCAAGAACCACTCATCTGAGCCAATAGACTGGAGACCTGAGATAGTCTAAGAGGAAGAGTTACAGCAGCCTGGGGGCCCTTTTGTGCTGGAGATTGAACTCAGGGCCTCGCTTATGCCAGGTAAGCACTCTAATAATGAGTAAGCCCCCGGCTTCTGGGTTTTTCACTCATGACACGACTTGTGAATTGTAGACTCCTGAACCAGACCAGGCTGCTCAACTCTGGCATCACCATGTACTGGCTCGTCCTCACAAATGGCTCACCTACCCCTGTGGAGGACAACTTGCAGGAATTGGTTTCCCTTCCACGCTGTGCATCCTGCCGATCAAGTGTAGGCTGGCAGGCTTGGTGGCCCAAGCCTTTACCCACGGAGTCACCTCCCTGGCCCAAGTTCCTCTAATCTTCTCCAGGGATTTCTTTCTCAGGACCACATTGCCCCGGCTGACCTTGAACTCCCTTTGGAGCCGAGGATCACCATCCACTTCCTATCCTAGTGCCTACTGAGATTTCAGGCAAGCACCACCGCATCTTGTTTAGGTGGCGTCGGGGAAGCTATGGCTTCGTGCATGCTATACGAGCACTGTGCTGAATTAATTTTTTTTTCTTTTGGAGACAGGGTTTGTCTGTGTAGCCTTTGCTATCCTGCCTGGACTCGCTTTGTAGACCAGGCTGGCCTCGAACTCACAGAGGTCCACCTGCCCCTGCCCCCCAAGTGCTGGGACTAAAGGTGTGCCTCACCACACCTGCAAATTTCCAACCCCAAAACTGTTTTTCAAAAATTATTATTGGGCCGGGCGTGGTGGCGCACGCCTTTAATTCCAGCACTCGGGAGGCAGAGGCAGGCGGATCGCTGTGAGTTCGAGGCCAGCCTGGTCTACAGAGCGAGTCCAGGACAGCCAAGGCTACACAGAGAAACCCTGTCTCAAAAAAAAAAAAACCAAAAAAAAATTATTACTGGTTTTTCAAGACAGGGTTTCTCTGTGTAGCCAAGCTAAACCAGGCTGGGCTTGAACTCACAGTGATCTGCTAAGCTCTGCCTCCCGAGTGCTGGGATTAAAGGCGTGTGCCAGCATGCTCCGGTTTTCAAATGGTATTTATTTTATCTGGGGCCTTGTGCATGCTACGGGGCAAGCGCTCTACTGCTGAGGTATACCTCACCCTGTACTTGAGTTTCCTGTATGAAAAATGGGACATTGTTTTACTTTTCAGTGACACCTCACGGTACTGTTGTGGAATCCCTGTGCATGTATGTAATATGCTCAGCAAAGCTCACACACACACACACACACACACACTCAAATCTTACCATCATGTTGTGGTGCTGGAGAAGGAACCCAGCGCCTCAAGCCTGTCAGGCATGCTCTCTCATCACTGAGCTGTATCTTGGCCTAAATCCTTTTCTTTCTTTCTTTTTTTTTTTTTTAAATATTTTTATTTAGTTTTAATTTATGTGCATTGGTGTGAGGGTGTCAGATCTTGGAGTTTCAGACAGTTGTGAGCTGCCATGTGGGTGCTGGGAATTGAACCCGGGACCTTTGGAAGAGCAGACAGTGCTCTTAACCACTGAGCCATCTCTCCAGCCCCTAAATCCTTTTCTTACAGGATAGAATTTGTAGCTTTAGTGAGCAGTACCCTTGCCCATGCTGTGAATCAAGACTCTGGCCCCACTGCATGCACGCTGACCACCCCCCCCCACCCCCCCCGCAAAGTGATGTGCTCTTCTAAGTCCCCTAGTGCTAAACAGATTTGGCTTCGTCCCCCAAGACAGGGTTTCTCTGTGTAGCCTTGGCTGTTCTGGAACTCACTCTACAGAACAGGCTGGCCTCCAACTCAGAGATTCACCTGCCTCTGCCTCCCTAGTATTGGGGTTAAAGGCTTGTGTCACCAGGCCTGGCCAGATCTTTTGGTTTGGTTTGTTTTCCCATTAAGTCTGTACAAAATAGCAACAGTTTAGGTGTCAGTCTTCAGGCTTGTCTACTTCTGCCATTTTCCATGTGACCTTGGACAAGTCACTCCAAGGTCACTGAGAACCTATCTGTCCTCTATAGAGAACGGGAGGATGGTTCAGATTCCCTTGAAGAATGAACAGCCCAGAGAAGTGTTTGCAATGGCCAGCCAGATCCAGATCATCCAGGCAGCATCTCTATTGTTTTATTTGAATGAGCATAGGCCATCTTTTTCTTTTCAAGGTTTATTTATTTATGCAATTATGCATATGAGTACTCTATCTGCATGTATGCTTACATGACAGAAGAGGACATCAGATCCTATTACAGATGGTTGTGAGCCACCATGCGGTTGCTGGGAATTGAACTCAGGACCTCTGGAAGAGCAGCCAGTGAGTGCCCTTAACCTCTGAGCCATCTCTCCAGCCCTCCTCCCCCTTTTTCTTCTGCTTTTTTGAGACACAGGGTTTCTCTGTGTAGCCTTGGCTTTGTAGACCAGGCTGGCCTCAAACTCACATCAATTCCCCTGCCTCTGCCTCGAGAGTGCCACTGAGCTGTATTACACCCCCAACACATCTTTTTACTTATGTTCCTGTGGGCATCCACCTGCGCTCCTGCTTCTAGAGGCCAGACAGACAGCACCATCCACTGTCTCCTCTCAGATGCCATCTATTCATCCCACCCAGAGACAGGGTTTCTCTGTGTAGCTGTGGCTGTCTTGGACCCGCTTTACAGAGCAGGCTGGCCTCAAACTCACAGCGATATGCCTACCTCTGCCTCTTATTCAATCTTGTTTTTTGAGCCAGCATCTCTCACTGGCCTGTAACTCACCGAGTTGGACTGACTGGCTGGCCAGCAAGCCCCACGGTGTCCCCATCTCCTCAGTGGCAGAATTACAATGTGCTGCCTCATCTTAGAATTATTACCCCAGCCCCTATCAATCAATCTGTCCATCCATCCATCCATCCATCCCATAGTGTTTGTGGGACCATCTCCATTTTTGTTCAGTTTTTGTTTTTTGAGAATTTTTCTGTGTAGCCCTGGAACTCGCTCTGAAGACCAGGCTGGCCTGGATCTGCCTGCCTCTGCCTCCTGAGTGCTGGGATTAAAGGGGGCGCCCCAACACTGTCTACCTTTTTGATATTTAAAGACAGTACTGCTAAACTGCCCAGCAGGCTTTGGATTTACTTTACAGCCTAGGCCTGAAGTCTGAGACCCTCTTGCCTCAGCCTCCCAAGTAGCTGCAATCAAACTCTCACCGCAGCAGGCCCAGCTAGGAACCGCACGGTTTAACGCCTTCTGCAGTCAGGTGTGATAACCCTGGCTGTAGCGAAGCCCCAACCTCTGAAAATGGAAAACAGGGTGACCACTTACCTGGGCAGGGTCTCTGGTCCTTTCCTCAGGGATTCCATCCCCAATGGGACAAAACCTGGTCTCAGAAACAGGACTTGGAACCGCCCCCCCCTTCTCCTTCCACTCAGACACTTCTCTTTTTCACACTGAGGATCAGGGCTTGCACAAGCTAGGCAAGAGCTCATGCACTGAGCTGCACCCTCAACCCAATACCTCTTTCCCCCTCGTCCCCTCATGTCTCAGCTAGCCTAGGTTCTCAGCAAGCCCCTCCCTAGTGCCTTCCTCCTTCCTTCTAGCTTCTCTGCTGGTAACTCTCTAAAGACCCCATTTCCTGCCGGGCGTGGTGGCACACGCCTTTAATCCCAGCACTCGGAAGGCAGAGGCAGGGGGATCGCTGTGAGTTCGAGGCCAGCCTGGTCTACAAAGGGAGTCCAGGACAGCCAAGGCTCCACAGAGAAACCCTGTCTCACAAAACCAAAAAAAAAAAAAAAAAAAAAAAAAAAAAAAAAAGACCCCATTTCCTTTATGGGTTTCTCCACCCCAGCTCCTTTACTATTCTCCCTCCCCTCAAGATCCATCTTGTGCTGAGCTGGACCACCTTCTGTTGCATAACCCAGCACTCTGCCTCCCCTGAGCCCTCAGAGACCCCCCCCCCCCCCCCGGCTTACCCTCTAACTGAACCCTGCCTGCCAGCCCAGCCCCATCACCTGCCCGCTCCACCTGGCCAGATTCCCTTTCTTGTCCCTCAGCAGCCACTGAGCAGGTGCATTTTTTTCTCTTCAGGCTGCAAACGTTCCCCTGCTCCCCGCCCCCATGGGTTTCCCTGTGTAGCCTTGGCTGTCCGTCCTAGACTCGCTTCGTAGACCAGGCTGACCTTGAACTCGCATCGTTTCTCCTGCCTCTGCCTCCCGAGTGCTGGGATTAGAGTGTGCCACTACCGCGCGCGCGCTTCTTTTGGGTTGGTTTACTCCAGCTGTCCTGGGGTGGTTTTGTTTTGGTGTGAGCAGCTGAACCTAGGCCAGCAATTTTGTCACTGAAGTACTTACCCCCAGCTCCCCTACCTATCCTACTGCCCCCGTGCATTTCCCTCTTCACTCCAGAGTAACCTTGCCAGACACTTGCACTGCGCTGTCCCCAGCACAGGTCGCGGTTACCGAGGCTGGCCCTACCTGGGGCTTCTCTCGCCGTCCTCTCCCATCTCTGGCCTGTGCTCATGTCCTTCCTGCTTCAGAAATCACTCATTTTTCTGTTTCCACCCTAGGTGTGGCTTGTAAAAAACCTTTCTCCTCTGGAAAGCCCCTCCCCTGACCTGACCTCTCACTGCTTCCTGCCCCCCCCTTCCAGCTCAGCAGGGGACTGTCAGCTTGAGAGTGGTGTCTTCCCCCCCCCCCCCCCCCGCCCCCAGCAGGCAGGAAGGGTAGGCCAAGGTTTGCATCTTGAGGATGTGTGGAGGGGGGCTGTGCAGCAGATGGTTTTCACATCCAGCAGAGGATGCAGTTTTCAGGGCCTGTGACCTCTGAATCCCTCTGCCTCTTCCAGGCAGGGTAATCCAGAAGGTGGGGGCATGTTTGCCTCTCAGCGGGTTTTCCTGCAGGGAGGCTAAGCTCCTGGAACATAGCCTGGCAGTTACTCTGATTGTCACTGAGGAAGAGGAATAGGGAAGGCACACTCAGCAGAGTTTTGACGTCATGTGGGTCATGGGAAAACATCTACCTTGAAAACCCTTAAAGACCTGGCCCAAGCAACACTGGAGTGAAGGAAATGGAGCCAGGCCTGCCGCGGCGAGGAAGAAGCTTCCAGCCTTTCCAGCCAGGAGGCATAGGGTTAGTTCTTCTGTTAACCAAAGATGGGAGAAAAAGGAAGTAGCTTTTAGAATTCCGGGGAGCACGAGGGATGCTGCAGTGTCTGGTCACAGTAAATGAGGGTAAGGGGTGGGGGGCTGGAGACAGGGGAGACTTATACCTGGGATGAACAGAAGAGGCACAGAAGGGGCTACTCCGTGGTGCGGGGAAGTCACAGAAAGGTTTGTGGACTTACTATGGTGTCCCATACTTGTGACCCCAGCTCTCAGAAGGTGAAGGCAGGCAGATCTCTGAGTTCAAGGCCAGCCTGGTCTAGCAAGCCCTAGGACAGCCGGGGCTACATAGAGACATTCTGCCTCAGTGAACGCAGAATAAAGACTGGCATCTTGAAATCATGCTTGACCCCGGGGCCTGATGGCCAGGGAGACGGGGTGCTCTGGGAGCTGACGGGGTGCTCTGGGAGACGGGGTGCTCTGGGAGCTGAGGCGGGATGAGGGAATCTAGAAGAAAGGGTGGAAGCCGAGCTGACCTTGGGGCTCTTCAGGGAGAGGAAGCCACAGGATTTAGGACAGGATTGGGGGGAATGCCAAGCAATGTCTCAGCAGTTAAGAGACACTGGCTGTCCTCGCAGAGGACAAACATGGACTGAATCCCAGCATCCAAATGGCAGTTTATAGCTCTCCCTAACTACAGTCGCAGGTGGTCCCATGCCCTTTTCTGACCTGCAAGGGCAGTAAGCACACATGCTGTGTACAGACGGACATGCAGGCAAAATGCTCATACACATAAATAAAACGAGCAGGTCTTTAGAGCTCTTGGGAGCAGAATGGAGGTACTCAGAGGTAGAAGGAGCATAGCCTGGGGGCAGGGAGGCCACCCAGACATCAGGCAGTTGGGAGAACTCAGAGGTGGGGAACAGAGGAACACTAGGTATTTCAACCTTATTAAAGGCCCAGTAGCTGCTGTCCCTTTCCATCCCCCCTCACATACCCTGCTTTTATTTTTACAAGACACAAGGTGTTCTTTTTTTTTTTTTTTTTTTTTTTTTGCTTTTTTTTCATTTCTTTTTAATACAAACTTGGATCTTTGGGTGTGTCCTGCCAACAGAAAACAACAACAACAACAGAAGAGAAAAACCCAAGAGTGAAAAAGAAGAAAAAGGAAAGGAAAAAACAAAAAAACAAAAAAACAAAAACAAAAAAACTCCCAAAAGAGGTTATCCCTCCCCCCCACCATGCGAATTTGCACACCACGGGACCACAGCAGGTTTACAGAATGCAATATACAATCCACAATTTATAATAAAACAGTATATACAATAAATAGGATATTGTTCATTTTTGTCAAACAACCTGTAGATAAATTTCTCAGTGCACACTTGCAGGGGCTCTGGACACCTTGAAGCCCCCCCGCTCGCAACCTCTTGCACACGCGCTCTCGCTCTCTCTCTTTTTTTTGTCTTTTTCTAAAACTGTGTTTTGTTTTTAAGTTTTGTACATTTTAAAAAGTATTTACAATTGCTGGTTTTGTGCAGAAAGGGCTCACCTTCGGCTTCTGCGTGGAGGAGGTGGACGGGGGTGGGGGGTGGGGTATGGGCCTGCAGGGTTACAAGGGACAGGTGGGAGGTGGAGGGGCAGGCGCTCCTGCCGGAGGAGGACGATGTGGACGCTGGGACGGGTCTTGGCAATGGTTTTCTGAAAGCTGCAAAGAAACACAAGAGAAGAGGCAGAGGTCAGCAGTCGGCGGACACTGGACTCCAAGAGGCAGGAAGAGGGGCTCGCCCCTACCAGAATTCTGGAGAAGCTAACGCTATTCCTTCTCCAAAAAGGCCCGCATGACCCTAAGCTCAGTTTCCAGGTAGCCCAGGTTAGCCTTAAACTTGCTGTATACCAAAGTTTTGAGCTCCTCAGTCTCCAGAGAACTGCAATTACAGGTGCAGTCTCTCCATCTGTAAATGCCCAAGATCATAGCAGGAGGTGAAAGACTCTATGGAAAAGCAGGTGTATCTCTGGAGTTCCAGGCTAGCCTGGTCTACAGAGCTGGTTCCAGGCCAGCCTGAGCTACACAGAGAAACCGTGTCTGGAAACCAAAAGCCACTTAAAAGAAAAAAAGAATGCCAGGCTGGGTGAGGTGTTAGGGTCCCAAGGTAGGTTTTACCCAGAGTCTAGACTCTGGAGTTAGAGGTCGCCAGGCTGCCATGCTGCTATGAACATTGAAAAGTCCTGTGACACGGGGTGGGAGCTGAAGCTAGTTTACTCACTGGAGGTTGCTTGTTGTTTCTGTGAGACAGGGCCTCACCACAAAGCTCTGGCTGGCCTTGAGCTTGGAGAGCCACTTGCTTTTGCCTCCCAGGTACTGATTTAAAGGGACCACACCACCAACCAGGTATGGTAGTGCATGCCTTTAATCCCAACATGCGGGAAGGCAGAGGCAGGTGGATCGCTGTGAGTTCGAGGCCAGCCTGATCTATACAAAGGGAGTCAAGGATAGCCAAGGCTAACACAGAGAGACCCTGTCTCGAAAAACAAAAACAAACAAACAAAAAACCCAAAACCAAATAGAGGGACCACCACCACTGCTGAGCTTACTTTACTGGAAAGCCAGGCGTGGCAGCCCATGCCTGTAATACCAATGCTTAAGAGACTAAAACAGGAAGATCTGGAGTTCGAGGACAGCCTGGGCTGCAGTCAGACTACCTCAAAGCACCAAACAGGGCTGGGGATGTCTCTCATTTAGCAGAGTGCTTGACTAACATGTATGGAGGCCTGGGTTTGAGTTCCAGCCTGAAATAAGCCAGGTGTGCTTGTAGCCTGCCACCCTGCCACTCATGCGGCAGAGGCAGGAGGCAGGAGATCCTGTTTTAAAAACAAATCAAATCAAGTCAAAGGAGGGGGCAGTAAGGTTTTGCTGCTGGGTCTAGTGGTTTAAAACAGAGAAAGACTGAACAGAGATTATGTAATACATTAAAATTAACTATCACTTTTATTATTTTCCTGGGGCTAGATTGGGGTCCGCAAACCTCAGTTTCCAAATGTTGTTAATAATGAGCTTGTTTGGGAATGCTTTTATAACCTCCATGGTTGGAAAGAGGAGTACCGAGGCCAGAGCCTCCCTCGGCACAGCACCACTCAGGTGGGGAAGTTCCCGCTACCAAATCCACCCCTCTTCCCGGGCCCTCTCAGCCACTCCTCTCCCAGGAGGGAGGAGGGAAATAAAGGAATAAAGAAACCATCCAACACAATGCCATCTGGGTTGGTGGAGACACTGCCTTTCTTTCTTTCTTTTTTCTTTCTTTTTTTTTGGTTTTTCGAGACAGGGTTTCTCTGTGTAGCCTTGGCCATCCTGGACTCACTTTGTAGACCAGGCTGGCCTCGAACTCACAGCGATCCGCCTGCCTCTGCCTCTCGAGTGCTGGGATTAAAGGCATGCGCCACCACGCCCGGCGACACTGCCTTTCTTAAGCTTGGAAAACTCCCCAGTCCCTACAATCACAAAGGTAAGCACTCCTTTCCAAAGACAGCTCCGACCTCACGTGTGGCACTTATCTTCTCTGTCCAGACCACCAGTCTGGCCCAACCCCCAAGACCTACAGCTCTGTTGCTGTGAGGGATGAGACAGCCACGGCAGGGCTTAGGTCATCCCAAGAACCCCGGGCCATTAGACTGCCTGCCTCTCAGAAGGCTGCGACTCTGGCTTCTTGCCCCCCCCCCCCAAGTGTGAGACTATTTCCTCCAGAACCAGGAGCAGGGCTGGGGTGCTAAACTGCCTCCCAAGTCTCCTCTGTGTGCCACCTGTCCTCCCCCACAGCCGCAGGAGCCAGGCAGCGACGGTGACAGAAAGCCTCTCTGCCTTGGACTCTCTTGGCTTGCCTCTCCAACAGGGCCGCATCAACATTCTGCTCAGCCTCAGCTGCTGTCTGCCGGGCAATCAGCCCTAGGATGACTTTTGTCCTCTGGTTGGACCAGCCAGGACAACCCCCTCCCCTCCCCCCCAAGGGCCAGGGACACCAGGTGGGTTCCTGTAGGGAAGGGGGGAGAACCCCATCTTGGTGATTAGGCCAGGCAGAGAGCAGAAGCACAAGCAGGGGTAGGGTGGGGTGCCAGGGACCCCAGATCTGTACCATGGTAAGGGGCACTGGGGGAAGATAAGCCAACGAACGTGCCCACGAGGTGACAGATGTTTCACAATTGGGGTAGTAAGCAGAAAAGGGGCTTGCTCTTGGGAGCTGCAGGGATGAGCGCCAGCTCTCTACAGTTAGGGTGGCAGGCACGACCGACTGCGGAGCTGCAGGGAAAGGACTGTGATACGTGGGGTGCCAGGTTCAGCAAGCACTGGGGGCCTCAATCCAGAAGCTGGCTTCGCTGCAGCTGAAGGACAGTTGCCAAGATGAAGAATCTGCTAGGTAACTACCAGGCAGAGAGGCACTTGGCACCCTGACAGCGATGAACCCCAGCTTTGCCTGCTCCTCCAAGGGCCCAGAGCACAAATTCTGCATAAATCCCCTTGGCTCCCACCCCCACCAGCCCTTAGCCACTGCCAGTGACCCCACAGCAAGCCAGGTCTCCATGGTGATCTCAGCCCAGCAGGAGGCTCCTGCCAGAACCTTCCCATGGTGCCCGAGGCCAGGCAGCAGGAGGCTTTCTCACCCTCTGCTAAGCTGCCCAGAGCACCTTCCCTTCCCTCCCAGCTTAGATGACTTGGCTGGCCAGAGGCTGAGGCAGAATCTGGGGGAGGGTGGTGGGTGGGGTGTTCTTGGTGAAAGGAGAAGGCAAAGGTGGGTAGAACACAGACCTAGGTAGGCTCGACATGTGAAAACCGAACAGAACACACTAAGGTGCCAAGCAGCTGAGGGACCACGAACAAGTTAGGGAACGGAAGAATAGCTCTGGATCCACCCCGAAAGCCCGCAAAGCAGGCCGGTTCTAACCAGGCGACGCGATCTGTGGGGCTCAGGAAGAGGAGGAACACTCAGTCCAGTCTGGGAAGGAGGGCTGTTGAGCTAAACTTACTGCTGAGTACAGAGCTCGGCATGCTGGGATGGCGCATGCGTGCAGACTGAATGACAGATCACCCTGACTGATCTAGGGCTGGTCAGCATGTCAGGGTGTCCAGCTCAGCTCTCTCACACCTCTAGGATGCCTCCTTAGAATGCCTTGTTACCATAGCTACCGGGTGCACTTGCTGTTCTCCACTCGGCTCCTCTAGGCTCCTCTAGACCTGTGTGTGGCACTTCGCACCTGGCCCCTGGACACCAACCGCCTGTGCTAAGACTTAACCTTTTAGTGCCTCCACGAGGAAGCTCAGCGTCACATTCGTCCGTGTCCTCAGTGGTCTCTGCCTGGGCAGGGACTCAAAGTGTTGGAGATTACACAGAAACCAGGCTGCTCAGAGGCAGCCATTCTCCCCGTAACTGGAGCATGCTCTCCACTTCCCTGTAAGCCACCACGTTCCACACCCACTTCCTGCTGGGGCTTGTGCTAAGGCTTGACCTCCATTCCTTGGTCTATGCCTCCAGAAGAGGATTTCAGTGTCAGGCACGGAAGACAAGGGAGGGAGGCCCTTCCCTCTCTGGGCCTCGCTTCTCTTTCTGCCAATTAAAGGGCTTGAACAGGTATGACAGAGATCTTCATGCAGTCCAGACACAAGGGGTCAAAGGGCAAACCAGCTGCCAGAAGACTAAGCTACTTCTTTGGCATTTTCAGGTTAGTGGGCCTATGAGGTTCCTGTGGGGCTTAAACTACACCCGACAGGGAGAAACAACACAAAGGGCTCAGTGAAGAGGTTAGGGGTGTAGAGTGGATCCTCCACTTTTTAAAACCCGTCCCTTGTCCTCCGGCTCTGGGAGTCCCCCTTGGCTGCTGGAAAAGGACTACTTGCTAGCTAGTGGGACTCCATGGGCTTCTTAACCATAAGCACCTACCAGTCTGCCAGGACCACGCCTGCCTCCCACTTCCTGTCCCATCTTGTCCTGAGAGCAGGTCTTCAGCCCCACAGCCAACCCTTGTACACTTTTACACGCCTATACATACGTGTCTTCCGCCCTCCCTGAGATTGTCCTATGTAAGGGCAGTATTATAGACAACAGAGCCTAGTGACTTCCGGGAGTCACTGTGGGTTTTCATTAGTGTGTCTGTGATTCCTTGGAGGGGTCCCTACTGCTCAGAGGCCTCCCTCTGAAAGCCACCTGGGCCTGAGGGTGCAAATGCCCCTCTACGTACCACTTTTACGGTTGCTTCCCCGAAGATTTGGGCACTGAATCGTCACCCCTCCTTCTCTTTTCTGGAGACAGGGTGTCTCTGTTGTAGCCTTGGCTGGTCTGGAACTCAGAGTCCACATAGCTCTGCTGGGATTAAGGGCACGCACCCACCACTGTGCTCAGCTGACCTTACATCTTCTAAGTTCCTTCTTCCAGTTTATTACTTGTTTTTGACTCAGACACAGACACACTAGGAAGATGGCTCAAGGGAGGAAAAGGGTTTACGGCTAAAGCCTGACGACCTGAGTTGGATTCCCAGAACCCACATATTGAAAGGAGAGAAAGGACTTCCAAAAAACTGTCCTGACCTCTATACACTGGATATGCACACGTGCGCCACACACACCCTCCTTTGAAATATCCCCCCAAACGATGAGACACTGGAGTAGGGGTGACTCGTCTAAATAAGTTGATGGCACGTTGGGGACATTCCTGGAGAGGGCTGTCAAGGATGCAGAAAGAGCTGGAGATGAATTGTGCCTGGGAAGGATCATGGAACACTTCTTGGAGGAGGTGATGCCTGAGTGAGAGACTGGCAGTGACAGGTGGGAGAGCACAGTGGGTAGGAGAGGGCAACAGGCCAGGGCGGAGCAGAGCAAGGACACATTCGGTAAGGAGAAGGTGTGTGTGTGTGTGTGTGTGTGTGTGTGTGTGTGAGTGTGAGAGAGAGAGAGAGAGAGAGAGAGAGAGAGAGAGAGAGAGAGAGATGGAGCCGAAAGAGGCGGATGCCAGGACAGAAGCCCGAACCTCCCCTGGACCACGCCAGGCGGTCAGGCTTGTGTTCTGTAGACAAGAAGGCTGGAGAGGAAGGATGCAATCAAAAGGTGTGAAGCATGGAGCTGCAAGAACAGATGTGCTTTAATCAATTCATCCAATAAATATTTTAGGGGCTCCAGACACTGCATCTAAAAATGCCCAACAACAAGCACTTTGGTGGCCACCACGGGCAGAATGGGGGGTGGGGGTACGGGTGGGCCACGCAGGGGTGGGGGTAGGGGTGGGGGTAGGGGTGGGCCACGCAGGGGTGGGGGTAGGGGTGGGGGTAGGGGTGGGCCACGCAGGGGTGGGGGTAGGGGTGGGGGTAGGGGTGGGGGTAGGGGTGGGCCACGCAGGGGTGGGGGTAGGGGTGGGGGTAGGGGTAGGCCACGCAGGGGTGGGGGTAGGGGTGGGGGTAGGGGTGGGCCACGCAGGGGTGGGCCAGAGACCCAGGTGGCTGAGTAGGGCTCTAGCTACTGAAATCTCTAATCTGTCAGGATCCATTTCCAGCCTCAAGGAAGTCCCTGCTGTCTGCCCTCCTTCTGTAGCTCAGAGGCGGGTGGCATGGAGGATCGTCCCTCCTGCTGGAGGAGCTGTGGTGCCTCCCCTAGAGAGAGCAACTCATGTAGAGGTCTGAAACAAACCCGGTAGGCTTGTGGTCAGTGGTGCTGGGCATGGGGTACTGGCCAGTGCAGAGTGGGCTGCCGGTTCACGCGGACTGGACAGTCTTCCTCTACGTCCCCAGCCCCAGCACAGGCACCACGGCACCACAGTCGACAGTGACAAAGTAGACAGCTATCCAGGGGAAAGCCAGGGAAACTCTAAAGTTATAAGGAAGGTTTTCAGATGCTTTCTGTGTCTGCGAAGAAGACTGTGTGAGTTGTGTGGACAGGGTTCTAGCTGACCCAGGTTCCTTGGGGTAGGGGTTACCTCATCTCTGTGTCCCTACATCTCCCCAGGAAGACTTGGTCCAGCAGCTAACATAAGAACACTGTGATTGAGGCAGAGGCAGGTAGATCACTGTGAGTTCAAGGCCAGCCTGGTCTACAAAGAGAGTCTAGGACAGGCAAGGATATGCAGAGAAACCCTGTCTCCAAAAATAAAAACAAAAACAAACAAACAAACAAAAGAACAGTGTGACTGCCCTATCCACGCCCCCCCCCATTGGGGGTAGAATCCAAGGTCATGTGTGTCACAGTAGGCAAGCACCCTAACCCTTAGCTACATCTCCAGTCCCTAGAGAAATGGAGAGGCTTCCCAATGCTCTAGGTCCACACCAGAAAATACAAGGCTCTTGTAGTCGGGCATCAGGCAATAGACTCAGGAGGGCTATCATTGGTCAAACAAAGGTCAGAGGCAGGGGTTGGAGATGTGTGACTAATACTGCTTGAAGTAGGGACCCACAATTCAGACTGTGGGAAGGTGCTCATCCACCCAAGCTACCAGTCACCGACTAGGTGCTTTCCTGTGGCCCAGCATGGGGCTACAGGCTTTACATGTCAATCCCCTTAATTCTTACAAGAGATAGAGACAGTGTGAGTCACTAAGTCCTGTGAGTCACCAGATCACCTAGCTGGTAAGGGGTGGAACCAAGTTGTACCCAGGGGCCTGTGTGTAACCACAGACATGCGCTCCTAGCCACTGCCTGCCAGTTTTAGAGGTCTGCTTTCACCAGGGATGTGGGGTGCAGGGAGAGGAGGAGCAGCAGAAGGTTACGTTCATAGAGATGGTATTTCCAAGAAGCGGGGGCCCCCGAACGAGAAGGCCTGGCCTAAATATGGCTACAGGGAAGGCAAGCACAGTACAGCTGGAGGATGACCTCAGAAGAGAGACAAATCCTGGAGCCGAGAGGAAGCAGGGCAGGACTGGCTGAGCCCTGACATGAGGCCACTTGCTCAGAGCCAGAGGCGAGATCAAGTGACCTCTTAAGGATTCAAGACTCAAAGAGACAAAGCCCAGAGCAGCTGGGCCTGGCCCAGGCCTGGGCATGCCTGCTGACCCTGGCTGGATGGTGGCCTTGGAAACTGCCTCCTGTTCCGGCCAGGCCTCGGCTGGTGTAACCTGGGAGGACCTGTGACATTTCTCTTGGCCTCAGCTCTAGAGCCAAGAGCTAGTGAGGAGGGGAAAGGATCAGAGATTCCTGAATCTACATGGGCCTTTTCCACGTCTATTCCTGGGTTCCCGTGTGGCTGATCTTTGGTTCAAGGGTCCTCAAATGGAGCTGGTCTGGCTGGCTCTGTTTTTCATTTAGGGGACCTGAGAAGATGCCCCTCTCCTTTGACCTTAACTCTCCTATCAGCTACAGCACTCAGCGGAGTCAGGACACACATTCCCTACTGTGTCCTCTGACCTTTCCTCTCCCAGCTGTCCCTGGGATGGAACCTGCCTTTGCCCTTCCTTCCCACTCCTGCAGTACCCTTCCCTGGCTCCACAATCCTGCTCCTGAAGCTCAAGGGCAGCTTTTTACCACAAACCCACACAATTCATTAAAAATGCTAGACGCTCTGAGCCGGGTGGTGGTGGCGGCGGGCGCACACCTGTGATCCCAGCACTCGGGAGGCAGAAGCAGGCGGATCGTTTTGAGTTTGAGGCCAGCGTGGTCTACAAAGTGAGACCAGGACAGTCAAGGCTACCAGAGAAACCCTGTCTCGAAAAACAAAACAAAACAAACAAACAAAAGCTAGAGCCTCTGGACACAGTGGTACATATCCGAGACCCCAGCTTTGAAGGGAGGGATGGCTCCAATGTTTACAGACTACAGGTTCCTGCGCAGATCCCAGCTGTCCCTGTTTCCTTACCTCTGCAACCAAAGCCGAGAACATAGTCTCTGCCCAGGATGTTATGGGGGAGCCCTGGGCAGTGTCCCACAAAGGGACAACACATGCGCATACAGAGGAATGACATCTGACCGTAATGCCCAGGGCCCAGGGCGCAAGCCTGGCTTTCCCCTGCCTTCAAGGCTCGCTTCCTACCAGGTGCTCTGTGTGTGTGCTTGCTCGAACTTCCTGGAGTAGGAGCTCAACTCCTCAAAAGAGCCCTGTCTGCTGTCTCCCCAGAACCTGCCACAAAATGAGCTCAAGGCCCACCAAAGCCTCACTACCTGTTGGTGAGGGAGCGGCCACTGCCTTCTCTGCTTAAGCCTTCGGTGTCTGACATGATTCCTTCTATTTCTTTGCCACTTTCCTCTCCGCATCTTAACTGTTCTTACTCTCACCATGATGGTAACCGGTCCTTGGCACGACGGGGGTGGGGGGTGGGTGTTGCCCTATACGGAGGTGCCTGTATGCTATCCTAACTAAGGAAAGGAAACTACCCCAGGCCACCTTAGCCTAAGCCACGGTCACTGGTGGCTAGTCCAGTCTCCTTTCTTTCAACAGTTACCTTGTTCCACTGTCACCATCTTCAACAATTCCCTGTATATCTTGGAAGGGTTCAAACTCCTTGCAGGACTTGGCCCTGGCTGCCTGGCCCTCGCTTAGCTTTCCTGCCTTCTCATCCACCAGTTCTTCAGAGCCAAGTCCCTCCCCACCTCAAGACTGTCCACACTGCTTGGCCCAGAACGTTCCTCGCCATTTTCCAGCTAGCCCCCCCATCCTGCTGGCAGCAGCTGTAAGGTTCGGGCATCCTGTGGCGGGCCCTCCCAGCTCCCTAGCTAGTCTTACACCATCCTTGCCACGGCAGGCACTAACCACCAGGTGCTCTGTGCCACTCTGTGTTTACTGTCTTCCCTCTGAGGATCGAGTGCCTCCTCTGTGCTGCTTCCAATGCCTGATACATGGTGGTGCTCGGTGGTGGTGGGGCTGCTGCACAGATGTCTCGGGGACTGCCTGTGTGTCCCTGTTGAGGACAGTGCTGCTAAACTCCCAGTGCTGGGTGGGGAACAGGCTAGAATGTGGGGCTGGATGGCATCCCAGCTCCTCCTGCACTCAGGCCTGGGCTGGGCGGTTCCATTATGCACTGCGCTGAGCTGTGACCTGCTCACGCGCCCAGCCCCCACACCCATTCATTTTCCATCCCAGACTCTGGGAGGAACGGTTTTGGGATTATTTCACATTTCTGGATTATCCATGAGACATCTCCCCTCCGGTGAGAGGGATCAAGAGTTTGACATTTTAAACCCTAAGCAGCTTCTCCCTGGCTTGCTTTAGATCTGCAGCCCTGCTGCTTGCAGGAGAGAGACGCACGGGGAATGCAAGGCCATTTTGATCTTGGCCTGGCTTCACTGGGAAGGAAAAAACTGCAAAAAAAAAAAAAAAGTTTGAGCCATCGTCTCTGCCATGCAGATATGTGGGAAGCTAAGCGATTACCAAAGCCAATTTTCTCAAACAGATGGGGAAACAGAGGCCGGAAAGGGCAAAAGCTTAAAGGCATGTAGCAAGCTAGTGGCCAGACAGGGACTGGTGTTCCCCAGGGCCTCTTGGCTCTCAGGAATGGCTCTTTGCCAACCTCAGGCACCAGGGCAGTTGGGGGTCCGGCAAAGTGGGGGGTGGGTTATAAGTTTCCACTGATTTTACTTCAGGACCCTGAGTCACCCTTGCCTCGAATGGCCTCTCCAGAGCAGGGATGACAGGAAGCAAAACACCCAGGAGGCTTTGGGGCAGCGAGGCCGAGGAGTGAGGGTTTCAGTCAGGCTCTCAGCTACTCCACTGCCAATGGCCACATCAGGCCCATCCTGTGTGAGACCTCTTGCCCCAGAGTGGGTCTAGTTGTGACTGGATTCTGACATAAACTTCAGGAAGATAATTCTTTCAGCCCTACTATTCTCCAGTTATTTGGGAACATCTTTTTTTTTTCTCCCTTTTTTTCTTTCTTTCTTTTTTTTTTTTCAAGACTGGGTTTCTTTTTGTTGTCTTGGCTGTCCTGAAACCAACTCTATAGACCAGGCTGGCCTCGAACTGAGCCTGCCTCTGCCTCCTGAGTGCTGGGATTAAAGGTGTGCGCCACCACTGCCCGACTTATTTTCTGCCTTTTATTTTCCTGACGATACTAACCATGAAGGCACTGCACCTGTAAGAAACGTCTTGGAATATTTAGTTGAACTCTGGAGACGCACTTGGCTTGAGGAAAGGGACGGGCTTCTCTACCTAGACAGACCCATGGCTGTTAGTCTCCCGGGCAGAGATGGCAATGCTTTTCACAGCTGGATCTTTGCTCTGCATAGGCCTGGCCACACGGAACCAACATTAGCAGAGGGGCTGGTGGTAGGTGGGTGGGTGGGTGGTACACACCTTTAATCAATCCCAGCACTCAGAGGGCATAGGCAGGTGAGTATGAGGCCAGCCCGGGCTATACAGTGAGACCCTGTCATGATTTGAAAGAAAGAAAGAAAGAAAGAAAGAAAGAAAGAAAGAAAGAAAGAAAAGCATTTGAGGGTAAGAGGCCAAGAGAAAATCCTATTGGCCACTTTATAAAGTTCTTGAAAAAGCACATGACCGAGGCAAAGGAGCCTGTACAACCCTGAGTGGATGATAGGCCCTTTCTTTTTCTCATCCAAGGGTGAGGCAAATGCCCCTCCTCATAAGAGGTAAGTGGTGTTCCTTGTCTGGGCCTAGCACGAACAAGGGTAACGGATGCTCGGTCTCACCCAACCTATGGTTCCATACTGCCGATGACCAGGACTTCTGAACGTTCTGTTAGGTTTCCCACACGAGTACCTCATCCCTTCGGTCCTTCCTTCTTTCCAGATGGCGAATCCCTAAGCGTGTCCTCCCTGTCCTGCCCAGGATGTTTTCTCATCCTTACAGCTCTCCCCCTAACCAAAGGTTAAGCGTCCTTACCCTCCCTGCCATGCCTCAGGCTTCTACCCTCTGCACCCACATCCCCAGACTCACCCAGGAACAAAACCTCGTGGTCCAGCCGGCACTTCAGTTGGTACTACAGGGAGGTGACGGTGAATGTGTCCTCGGGGTGAGGTTCCGCCATGGGCCCCAGGAAGCCACTCTTAGGGCCCCCACCCAGGCCAGGATGTGCCTGCGGCATAAAGCCTGGATACCTGTAGGCAGTGTCCTGCAGGGGCAGCAGTGAGTCCCTCGGCACAGGGGACAGGGTTAAGTCACTAAGGAGTGGGCAGCCATAGCCAGCAGTGGCTGCAGCAGGGCCACGGGGTGGACCCGGTGGCCGGGCCATCTCCAGTGGCTCTTTGTCGGCCTTGGGCGTGGCTGGTGGGCTAGCCAGGTGAGGGGCACTGAGGCAGACAGCCTCCGTCCTGCCCAGGAAGTCAGCCAGCAGCCCTGAACCCACCTTGCCTTCATAGGGTGGGCTACGGGCAGCTGACCCTGGTGGGTACCAATAGGCTGAACCCTTGCAACTAGGGGAATCATAGTGTGGCTGGCCCAGCGGCAGGTCCCGGCAGCTCAGGTGGGCCTGGGCTGCAGCAGCATGGCTCAGGCTAGCCCCCTGAAGACCATGCTTGAGGGGCTCACAGGCAGTCAGCTTTGTAGGCGGTGGCCGCAGCTCTTCCTTGAAGCCGAGTGTGGGCGAGCAGGTGGGTGAGTACGCCTTCTGCAGGCCGGCGTCAAACACTGTGGGTGGGTGGGCCAGCGGTGGGAAATGCTTGCCGTCCAGCTCGGGGCCGCCCAGGCTGGGAGAGTCACAGTGGAAGCCTTGACCAAAAGTGCCGTCAGAAGGTGTAGATGGATTCATGGAGTAGGGTCCCATGAAGTCACAGGGATCTCGTTCTCCCACGCCAAAGGCTCTTGACTGGGAGGGCAGTGGTGACATGCTGCTGTCCCCACTGTAGTAGTCCAGGCCAAGGTCTGGGCTGTCCTGGAACAGCGGGTTAACTGGCTGTGGCTTGGGGATGAACTTGGCTTTAGCCGCTGTACCACCTCGCTCCTTCTTGGCTGAGCAGGCCCCACTACCCCGGCCACCCCGAGGCTGCCGGGGCCCGGTGCTCCGTTTGGACGGGTAGCCAGAGGCAGTGGCCGAGGCAGATGTTGAAAAGCCCAGATGTGAAGCCTCAAACAGGTCCACTTTCTTCCGCCGTCCACGGCCAGGCTTGGAGCTACTCTGAAAGAGGACACTCTGGTTCCAGTTGTAGCCCGGAGCAGACGATGCTTCGTTCCAGTCCATCATGAGCTTCTCTAGGCTGGACAAGCTTGACTGGCCCTCGCTGCTCGAGGCCTCGCTGTTGGCACGCCGAAAACCACCGCCGCCGCTGCCAACGGGCTGATTGAACTGGGTGCTGTCGGAGGATGACTCGGAGAAGGTCTCGGACACGGCGGTCTGCTGCTTCACCTTCTGCGGTGTGTAGTTTGAGATGTCCAAGATCACATTGGGCTCGCTGACGTGGCAGTCAAAACTGGGATTGTAGAGCTGACTGAAGGCCTCCGAGGCCCAGTCCAGGCCTCCATACCCCTGCCGGAAAGGCCACTGAGAAGCCCCCACAAACTGCCGACAGTTCTCAGGCGAGGGCTGAAAAGAGGAGGAAGAGGAGGAGGCCGCAGAGGCCGCAGAAGCTGTGGTACCCTTGGGTACCATGTAGCCACCGGGTGAGACAGTACTGGCTCGACTGTCACAGCGCAAGGGTGTGGGAGCTGACCCAGAGAAGGGGCCCCCCTCAGAGCTGTTGAAGAAGGAGGCCTTGCTGGGTGGTAGGCAGGGCCCCCCAGTAGGTGGCGGGGCATAGCCAGCACTGTGGGCGCTGCTGGGTGAGGCGGGAAGGCTGTTACCGCTGCCATAGGCAAAGCTGCAGTCCTTGCTGTTAGCACAGTCTTGGCCTGAAAACGGCTTCGCCGGGGCGAACACGCTCTGTCCCGCCCCATAGCCACCATACTGAGGTGGGTAGGTGTTGGCAGGCGGGTGGGTTGTGGGTGAGCGGGCCACGGCTGAAGGAGGGGGAGCCAGCTTTGGGAAGGTCTCAGTTGCCCGGCATTCTGAAGCGGCAGGGGTTATCCCGTAGCTTGTTGCCCTTCCCGGTGGAAAGGTCTGACGGGAAGGCAGGACAGGCTGGAAGGAGGGGTCCGCTCCAGCTCCACTGCTGCCCACTGCCACTGGGCTAGCCTTGGCTCCCCGGCTCGGGAAGGTGGCAAGCCCCCGCTGAGCAGGCAGCGCACTGGAGGGAGGCCCTGCATAGGTGCCTGATGCCTTCCTGGACTCTGGGCGAGAGGCTGAGAGGGCAAAGTCCAAAAGGTCAGAGGAGTCATCCGAGTCAAGCAGGGAGCGAAAATAGCCAGTGAAGAGGTTTTGGCGCTCCTGGCTGAGTTCCGTCTGGCCCGAGGGTGCACCTGCATAGTAGCTGCCACGGCCAGAAGCCCCACTCTCCAGCCCAGTGGAGGCAAAAGCCCTGGCCTCAGCCCCCTGGAACCCACAGTTTCGGCCAGCTTGTCCTCCTGGGTGCCCATGGTGAGGGGCCCAGCCACCACCCTTGTCCCCAGCCCACTCAGCACCTGGCTCCCCAAAGCCGGGGCCGCTAGGCACCTGCTCTGGGAACAGAGTCCCATTCTTTCGGGACCGCCTCTTGCGCTTGGGTTTGCCGGTCACAGCATCTACCTCCCCTCGGCCCCTTTTGCGCGGGTGCCCCAACTCGGTGAGGCCAGGACCCACGACCCCGGTCGCCGCTACCGCCACTACCTTCTTTTTCTTGCCAATGCCCTCAAAGAAGTCACTAAAAGAACAGCGGGCCGCCTTGGCCGCATGGCCTCCGCCCCTGCCTCCAAAGCCTCCGGTTTTGCCTCCTCGCCTCCGGAAGCCCTGCACTCGATGCAGGAAGTGGGAGATGCTCTGGGTGTCTGGGGCCTGGTGTACCGACTCAGGCTCGCTGGGTGTCCAGCAGCGGGGCGGTGAGCACCTGCCGGCACACTGGCTCTGGCGGTTCAGAAAGGCCAGCTTGGCAAGGACATCAGAGTACTCAGCCTTGCTGTCATTGGCATCTGCTGCGTACGACGGCTGCGGGGACGCCAGCTTTTGTTTCCGCCGCCGCCGCTTCTTCACCTCTGGCATGGCCATGGTGGCCGCAGTCACAGTAGCAGCCTCAGCCGCTACCACCGCCGGCTCCTTGGGCTTGCCGGGCCCCAGCAGCAGGTTCTTGGGCGGGCGGCCGCGCTTCCGCTTGAGGATAATGGGCATCTCACCTGGTGGGAAGACCACCACCACGTTGCGGCCGTTGTTCTTCATCTTCAGCAGCGGGGTGGGCTCTGACGACACCCGCAAGCCCAGCTCCTTGCCCTCCACACTCAGACTGCTACTCAAGGAAGAAACCTTGTAGGTGGTCTTGTTCCTCCGCCCCAGGGACACGGGGATCTTGGCCATCTTCACCACCATACGACGCACGCCCCGGCATTTGCCTTTGCGGGTGGGGACCGCTGGGGTCTGAGAAGGCTCTGGCTCCAGCTCAGGAACTGGGCCCGGGCCTGACAGAGCAGGAGGTGGGGGAGGTGGCGGCAGAGGCGGTGGCTCAGCCAGGGCAGCAGCCAGCCCTGTAGGCATGGGCAGGGGAAGCAGGCGACCCTCAGGTCCCGAATCTGCCTTCCGTCCCCTTCCGGCTTTCCGCCTGCGACACAGGATCTTTGGCCTATCAGTGCGTCTCAAGGCGTACTTGGGGTGGCCCTCCGGCCCAGGGGGGCCATGAGATGAGCACAAGTCCAGGCGTAAGGGCTCTGCCAGCTGGCAGTGCCCCAAGGACTGCTGGGGCTCTAGACGCCGACCGGGGACATCCAGCAACTTGGGCAGGGGGTCAAGGGCCTGGGGGTCAAGGAGCTGAGATTCCAAGGAGTCAGGTAAGGTGTCGAGGGCCTGCAGAGCCAGGCTCGGCAGCCCCAGAGGATCAGCAAGAGGCTGAAGGGGTGGTAGCTCCAAGCCTTCCCCTAGAGGCTCTAGTGCCTGTGGATCTAGGAAGTGGGGCTGGGGGTCCAGGAGCTGCGGTTCAGGCTGTGGTGATGGTGGCTCAAGGGCTTGAGCCTCCAGGAGCTGGGCCTCGGGACAAGTAAGGGAGGCCAGCTCGCTGAGGATATCGGCATCTGCGAGCTCAGAGTAATCAGGCCCGTCTGGTTCGGACTCAGGGGGCAGAGCAGTGGTCGTGGCCGTGGCTCCAGGACCATGGCCTTGGCCGGGCTGGGGACTATCCCTGGGCTCGGGCTCGGGTTCATAGAGGGGGTGGCTGGGCCTCTCTGACTTGGCGTGAGGGGCGGCCCGCTCCTCGGGGCTCCGGATGCTGTTGGCCAGGCTGGGTGAGGAGAAGAAGCTGTATTGTAGATCCCCAGGCGGCGGAGCAGGTGGGCGGCTCAGCCGTAGCCCGCCACAGTCCAGATGCACACCGCTGTGCTGCAGGTCCTGGGACAGCCGCGTCAGGTCCTTCATGATGTCAATCAGCTGCACCACTGGACGGAGGTTCACGCGCCCGTTGTCCCAGTGGCGGAGGGAGTTGCTATCTGGGGTCGGCGTGGGACAGTGGGCCTGAGAGACAGGCCGGGCTGCCCGAGGGGGTAGCAGGTCGTCTCCTTTGGCAAGGACAGGCAGACGCCGGGTGCTGGGGTCCCGACGTGGGGGCGGGCGTGGGTTCTCGGAGAAGGTATGAGTGGAAAAGGCCTTGTCAGGTGGGCTGGCAGGGGGCCGGGTGGGAAGTAAGGGCCGGGGGGTTGGGGGGCCTCCGGGGTAGTACTTGGGCTCTCGGAGGTAGTCAGGAGAGCTGCACACGGCACTGGAAGTCACCACCAGGCCCTGAGGCTTCACACGCATCCTGACCTTGTCCTCCTCGGGCCACCGGGCGGGGCCGGGGCTGACATGAGGGTGCGAGAAGCCGGGACCAGAACCTGCCAGGGAAGGAGAGGTAAGAAGTTCTTGACTGAGCATCCGTAAATTTCAGTTTCCGACACCCTAATGAGCTCCTTGGCCTTTCCCCACCGGTCCATTTCCCCTCTCCGTTCCAGCGTATGGCCTAAGCCCAAAACGCCTTGCAGGTCTTCCGTCATGTATACACAGTGAACTCCTCATGGGCCCCGAGCCACACGGGAGCAAATGACCCTCTCCTATATGCTTTGGGATTAGGGATTGGAGAAGACAGGATCCCCATGCTGGGAGGCCTAGTAGCGGGTCCCCAAGCTGCACTCACCCTCGGCTCTGCCGCCTGGGCTGTCACACTGGATATCTCTGTGGGCAGTAAGACATGAACAGGGCTCAGTTCTCCACACACAGCCCCATCCGCCTCGACATGCCACCCCAGCTCCCTTACTGCTCCCTTCTGTCTGACCTGGTAAACAGAGGTGCCCCGTGCTGGGGGACTCTGCCAGTTGCTGGCTGTCAGTTGGGGGTGTTGTAGGGCGACTTCGGCCTGAGCCCAGGCCTTGGGGCGTGGACAGCGCCTGGAAAGGACCACCGCAGCTCTAGGTTACTGAGCATGTAACGCACTGCCAGGCACTGGGCTGGGAGCCGTCCGGGCATTGCTTCATTAAATCCTTCATACCAACCCTGCGAGGTAGGGGCTATTAATGACCCCACTTTGCAAATGAGGGTATGGAGGCTCAGACATGCACTCACTCACATGTTCATTATTTACGGAATGTCTTACTTTGCATGGGGCCTGGGTAGCCAGACATTGAACAGATAATCCTAATCGACTTGATTCATTAGTGGACTAGCTGGGCGTGGCGCATGCTTTTAATCCCAGCACTCAGGAGGCAGAGGCAGGCGAATCGCTGTGAGTTCCAAGGCCAGCGTGGTCTACAAAGCGAGTCTAGGACAGCCAAGGCTACACAGAGAAACCCTGTCTCGGAAAACCAATCAGGGGACTAAGAGCTGCAAAGAAAGTCGAAGAGAATACCTGGGATCAAGGGTCCAGGAGCCACCAGGAAGCTGACAACAAAAGCCGGTACTTTGGGGACACTTTACTGTCAACACTGGGCCAAGTACTTTAATGGGTCATCTTGTCTAACCTCCCTGCCACACACAAATCAATTATCCTGCTCATTTTTAAAGAAACCATCCCATAAAGGTTCAAAGTACCATGATGCAAGCCTATCTGCCCTGTCCCCTGCTGAACGAAGCTCTCCACATCTGTGACAACGCATGCTCCACACAAGTGCCCAAAAAGACACCTGTTTTGTTGTTTGCCTAGGGAGTTTACATTTTGTTTGTTTTTCGAGACAGGGTGGTTCTGTGTAGCCTTGACTGTCCTGGACTCACTTTGTAGACCAGGCTGGCCTCGAACTCATAGCCTCCGCCTCCCGAGTGCTGGGATTAAAGGCCTGCACCGCCACCACCCGGCGTTTATTACATTTTTTTTAAAGCTTACGTTTTTGTGTGTCTGAGGGTCGTGCATATCCTGGTGCCCACAGACGTCAGAAGAGAACACTGGCTCTCCTGGAGCTGGAGTTATAGACAGCTGTGAGCCATCGTGTGGGTGCTGGGAACTGAACCTGGATCCTCCGCCAAGAGCAGTCAGTGCTCTGGACTGCTGAGCCGTCTCTTCAGCTGTTTTTATATTACATTTTAATCATGTGCGTGTGTGCACACATGCATGTCTGTGTGTACGTACACGCTTGTGTGTGTGCGAAGGACAGAGAACAACTGGCAGATATCAGTTTTCTCTTTGAGGACTGAACTTGCTAACCGATGAGCCATCAGATCAAGCTCCCTTTTTAACACAGGGCGGTGGACAGGGGCGTGCGCCACCATATCTGGCCCTCATTAAGTTTTTCTTATTCTCTACTAGACCCAAGAAGGATCCTGAGGGAGAAACAGTGACAAGAATGTAGACGGGGACACCGTCTTGCCCACTTCCGCCTTCATCAGAGTCTCTGAAGGTCTCCCTTACTTCCTGCCTTCAGTCCGGCCTGTCTGTCCTCTGGGAAGCCCTAGCTACTTCACCTGATAGTATTTATCACAACTGTAATCAATTACTCTTGTGACTGGCCATTTAGTGTGTCTCCCTCGAGACCGTGGGCTCTGCAGGGGCAGGGATCACATCTGTCTTGTTTACTGATGTATCCTGTGACCCCAGAGCCTGGGCTATGGATGCTACACAAATATTTACGGAGCTGTCTCTGAGCTGGGACTCAGGTCTAGGCTTGTCTGACTCCCATAGGAGCCTGAAGGCTCAGGCCCGAGCAGGAACCGGGACCTCAGAGAGCTGCCACTGCCCACTGCCCACTGCCCAGTGTTTGGTGCTGACCTGGAGCTGCATCTTTAGGGCTTATGCTCTGTGGACAGGTTGCCATATTGCCTAGTGTTGGCCCACAGTGGAGAACACAGGGCCGACTCAGGGAGAGGACCCTGTGGGAAAGGACACTCGTGTGAGCCCCTACGGCAGGCAGCTCACTTACGGTTCTAAGCACCACCAGGTAGGCGTGCCTCTCGACGTCTGGAAAGGAAGGTAGCCCACAGGAGTGGTCCACACACATGACCCACTGAGTCCTCACAGCAACCTGGGAGGCAGGCGCGGTTTATTACCCTGGTGCTCCGGAGCACGCAGGCCCAGGGCCCTTGTGAAACTCGCCTGAAGCCGCACAGCTGCGCAGAAGCCACAGCCTCTTTCCACTCTCCTCAGCTCCTGCAGCACTCCTTTAGCAACTCTTCTGGAGAGGCCCCTGCTAGCGAGTGCTGTGGTCTAATTTAAGGCTGGGAGGAACGCTGAGATTATCTAAGCCACTGGCTTCCCAACTCTGAGCTCGGGAGCGGAGGAGCTGTGTAACACTCCAGATACCCAGGCCCTGGTCCAGGAGGGCCTGACTCACACATCTGAGGGACATCTGGGAAGCTGTCTGTCCGTCGCCGTTGGATCTGCCCCGCCCCCAGTGGGCCCCCTGTGCTCTAAGTTCCATTTTACAGACGAGGAGACTGAGATGAGGAGAGGTTAGGAGACTTCACTTGAGGCCACAAGTGACACACGAAGGAGCCTTCTGTTGTGCGTCCAGGTCAGTTTTCATTTCTGTCCACTGTCCCCGCCCTCATCCTTGTGGCACCCCTGCACCTGCTACCTCAAGGCTCTGCTCTTTCCCAGGCCGAGCTGTGGACCTGTACCCATTCCAACTCGGCTA
Organism: Acomys minous; assembly: GCF_964271855.1. Taxonomy (NCBI): domain Eukaryota; kingdom Metazoa; phylum Chordata; class Mammalia; order Rodentia; family Muridae; genus Acomys; species Acomys minous. The sequence continues at coordinate 108,695,163 of NC_140487.1, read as the reverse complement.
GGGCTCCTTTCTCTCTTTCCCCCTCCCCCACATACGCATGCCCGTGCCCGCGGCGGAACCTCCTCAGTGCACCACGACGGTCTAAGAGGCAGCTGTGCAGCCAAGGGCAGCCTTGAACTTCTAATCTTCCTGACTCCACCTCCCTAATAAGATCACAGGGTACACCGCCACACCCAGGGCTTTGTGCAGGGGGGGGCAAATATTCTGCCAACTTGGCTACATTTGCAGCGCCCCCCCCCTTTTGGGAGACAAGGTTTTACTCATAGTTGTGGTTGGCCTAGAAATCACTACGTATACCAAGATGACCTCAAACTTGCAGCTATCCTCCTGCCTCTGCCAGTGCTGACAACACATTTATGCACCTCCACACCTAACGAGAACACCTTCAGAGTGGGGAAGCAACCAGGCAAGGGTGCACATTCGGGAGGCAGGCAGATCTGTGAGTTCCAGCCCAGCCTCGGCTCCAGAGCGAGCTCCTGGCCAGTTGGGGCTACATGGTAAGACCGTGCCTCAGAGCTCAGGTTCTAGCACAAGGCTTGACCTGGCTTTTGGAGACGCAGGACCAGAAGCTCGTTCCTCCCTCGCTGTGGGTGGGGCTGGCCAGACCTTCCTGCTCTTAGAGACCTCCCACTTGGGGCCTGAGGGTGTGATTTTGGCAGAAGAGACAAACCTCCTCTCCAGAGGTTGCTTCTGCTCCACCCACCCATGAAGACCTTTGGCCACGTCCTCCTGACTGTCCACTGCTCTTTTGCAGCCTTCAGGATCTGAGGGAAGCAATTGGCTCCCTTCCCCACCACACCCCAACAGGCAGCCTCTCTCTTGGCCTCTTCTCAAAGGTACCATCTAGCCCAAGTCTGTGAATGAAAAGTCAAAAGGGTCCTCTGTCTGCTTTTTCTGCTCCTGGGTCAGTGTCTGAGCTTGCCCACAGGGACACCAGCTGGCTAGGAGGGGGGCCCCAACCTGCAGAGCACAGTGCCGGGAAGCGCCAGCCCACATCCTTGATCCCCAGCCCCACCCTCCCCGCTGTGGCTGTGACCACCCCACCCCAGCCCCAGCCCTCCTCCCCCTCATCCACCCCTAACCTCCCCAGGGGAGCCAAGCTGCCAGCCCAGCTCTCACTTCCGGCCTCATGACCCTCTCTCCAGGCTGCATGCACTCCCCCTCCCATTTCCCTCAGCGGGTGTGAAGGCCCAAGGATGTCCGAGGCCTCCTAGCAGTCGGAAATGCTGCTGTTCTGAAACCTTACTCAGGACCTATCTTCTCCACTAAGGCTTTTTACCTCCCAGGATCAGCCATCCCTCTTTCTCTCAGGAACCTGGTATCAATCACCCTCTTGGTCTTCCCTTCCTTCTTTTAGCCCCTTGGGCCCACCCAACCTGCAGATCTTCTAAGAAGCAGATTCGACATTCCAGCCCCAGATCATAACAAGACAAGGAACCAGTCACTTATTTTGCATTTAAATGTGAGCACAGAGAGGCTTAGCTATGCCCTTAAAGACACACAGTCATGCCATTCAGTGTTTTTGCTGCTGTGTAAATTTGGTTTTGTACGGATCCTCTAAACCAAACTGCTTCACCATCCAGAGACTGGGCCGGGCCTGCCTAACCTATCTCAACTATCCCTTCTAACTTAGTCTCCACAGCTTCCATCCGTCATCCAGATGCACTACCTTCCCTGACCACTAGGTGTCCCCTTGGAGCCACCGATGCCCCAAGGGGAGCTGGTCCTGCCCCGCCCCCCTGGGCCATCAGCTCCCCCCCATACCCCAGAACAGTACAGCATACCCCACCCCACCCTATCCCCAGTCACACAGAGCTCCTTTGTGCAGCCCCCACCCACCCTCTTCCTGTCCAGAGTGGGGCACCTGGCAAGCAGGTCTGTTCCTGAACCGCCCCCTGCCAGCCCCTTGCCCTGGGTGCCAGGTGTGTAGGCGCTACTGCCAGCTCTCACTGGACCCGAGGGTCACCCCATTGGCAGCCCTCCCTTCCTCCCTCCGAGGTCACCCAGGGACTGTGCTTCCCGCCCCACCCCACCCCCATCCCCTCCTGCCCTTGGCCCTTCCAGACTCCTGTCCTTGTCTTTCCTTCTGTCTCCCAGAGGACTCCCTCCTCCAGTACCACTAGCGCCTCCTCCCACCTCTCTCCCGCCCCAGCCCACGGCCCTCCCCAGAGAGAAGCCAGTTCTGCTCCGCCCCTCACTGCCGACCAGGTCGGAAGAACTCCTCCCCCTGGAAAGTCACTGTTGGAGAGGAAGTGACTTCAGCAATTTGGCCACAAGGCTGGGCACTGCTGAGCCCAGCTCAGCTCAAGTCTTTGCCCAGCCCACCTCCGAGGCACAAAGGGAGCCAAGCGCACATGCCACCTCACACTGCACCCAGAACCCTGAACACCAACCAAACCCACTCAAGGGTATTTGAGTCCTGGTCCAGCAGTACCATGTGTGGTAGAAACAGCCCCGTATACACCTGCACAGGACCCACATCCAGCACAGTCACCACTTCAGCCTACCACATGCTGCCCGGGAAACTCTCTCCCTTGCCTATCCCCCCCAGCCTAGGCCACTTACATAACTCTCGTAGACACAGGCCTGAGCACTAAGGACAGAGAGCCCTACACACCTGCTTGCACGCGAAACCAGTACCAGTACATTTACAGCCTCGCATCCTCCCACAGCCCAGCCTCCCCACCCTTCCCATCCCTGGAGGCCCAACCCCCATACAGACCTCAGGAATGCTCCTTTGGAAGTTGGGTGGGGTTCCCAGCAGGCTAAACTCTTAAGGAGCTTCCTGGAGCCTGAGGCTTCATGTGTCAGTTCTGGGAGCTGCCTTTATAGGGCAGGGCAGCCCCACCTGGCCTCTGTGGCTGGGAGCCTAGGTGGGCTAACCTGGGCTATGAGAAAGATGGGTCTTACCATTGCCCTGCCCCCTTGCCAGCTGCTGGTTATGCATTCCCAGTACCTCACTTTGGCCTCCCTGCTCTGTGCTTCCACAGATGCCAGTTGGGAGGTGTGGGGTGGGGGGGGGGGTCAGCTGCACATAGCAGGTACTCTAGCAACTACCTCTGCCCTGAATCCTGGTTGCCATCACAACCTGTTTCTCCTCCCAGTTCTCTCAGGTCATCAAGGGAAGAGTCCTTGGGCTAGGAGGTAGGAGGCTAAGGGACACGCTGTGTGTCCACAAGCCTCCATTTCCCCTTGCTGGATAATGAGGGGCTCCAATAGGCTACATTAATGTTTCTTGACTTAAAGAGTCTCTTTTCTTTCTTTCTTTTACTTAAGCTAAGAGATGATCCCTGTTACACTGGCCTAGGCCCAGGCCAGACTCTCTCAGTTACCTGAGCAGGCTCGACCAGAGGCCTGGCTCAGCAGGAAAGGTCTGCCTCCAACAGCATCAGCTTCTCCAGGGTGGTCTCTGCAGAGGCCGGCGCAGTGCCCCTCACCTGGGACCCTCTGCACACACTCAGCTGGGTTGGCTCTGGGGTCCAGGCCGATGGGTAGACGACCAGGCAAGCTCCCATCTGTAGAAGCAAACAGAGCATCGTATCAAGGGAAAGCGTTGGTGCAGGATGAACCAGGCCAAGGGCAAGTGAGGCAGCAGGACTCACAGACATGAGCCCAGCTCTGACTTTCTCCCACTGCAAAACTGAGTACCTACATACCTTTCCACTTTTCTCTTAATTCTTTAAATATTTAATTATTGGGGCTGGAGAGATGGCTCAGCGGTTAAGGGCACTGACTGCTCTTCCTGAGGACCCAGGTTCAACTCCCAGGACCCACATGGCAGCTCACAACTGTCTGTAACTCCAGGATCTGATGCTCTCACACAGACACACACAAAGGCAAAGTGCCAATGCACATGAAATAAGAATTAATTTTTAAAAAAGTTACGGGCTGGAGAGATGGCTCAGCAGTTAAGAGCACTGACTGCTCTTCCAGAGGTCATGAGTTCAATTCCCAGCAACCACATGGCGGCTCACAACCATCTATAACGTGATCTGATGCCTTCTTCTGGCCTGCAGGTGTACATGCAGGCAGAGCACTGTATACATAATAATAAATAAATACATCTTTTTAAAAAAATTTTTTAAAGTTACCTTAAAAAAAGATTTATTGTATTTTGTGTATTTGCAATGCACAGGTCAAAAGAGGGCATCGGATCCCTGTGAAACTGGAGTTACGGATGGTGGGGAGCCACACTGTCGGTACTGGAAATGGAAGCCGGGTCCTTGGCAAGAGCAACAAGTAGTCTTTAACCTCTGAGCCATCTCTCCAGCCTTGAGTCCCTGTCTATTCCAACCCCAGGCTCCTTCCTGCTGGGAAGCAGGCAGGGTCTTTTGAACGTCTGGATACTCGTACCTGTGTGCACAAACTGCACACAGACAGGAAAGACGGGAGGAAACCTGGCCTTGGCTCAATTCCCTTAGCCTGTTACCCTTTATGATTCTTCACTTCTCTCATCCCTAGGAAAGGAGTTACATACACCCAATGCACAAGAGGGCAGGCCCAGGGATGCTGGGGCTGGTGACTGCGGGTGTTGAGCGGCTGCTCTGAGTGGCAGGGAAGGGATGGGTGCCTGCTTCTATGACAGTGCACACGCAGCTGGCACTGGCCCACCTCCAGCAGCAACTGGCTACACCTTCGTTTCTTTTGCCCTTTGCCCTTTGGTTTCTCGAGACAGGGTTTCTCTGTGTAGCCTCGGCCGTCCCGGAACTCACTCTGTAGACCAGGCTGGCCTTGAACTCAGAGATCTGCCTGCCTCTGCCTTTGCCAGGATTAAGGCACCATTGCCCCCCCCCAACCCCACCCCCTCCCCCCCGTTTCCCACCCATTGGCTGGCCTCTAGTTGTCTGGACTGAAGCCTGGGTGGGGGTTGGGGTGGGGGTGGGGCGTAGTTGAGAACCAAACCTCATAGAAGGTATGGATTCTGGTTGCCTGGGAATGTGCATGGATGGGAGAACCTGCCTGTGAAAATGCATGACTCTGACTGTTCGGTCATATTACCTATTTGTGGGTTGCTGGGCCTACTCTGCATCTCTGTATGTCAGTGTCGGGGGACCTACATGCTTAAGACTGTACATGTGGGGCTGGAGAGATGGCTCAGAGGTTAAGAGCACTGGCTGCTCTTCCAAGGTCCTGAGTTCAACTCCTAGCAACCATATGATGGCTCACAACCATCTATAAAGAGATTTGGGGCCCTCTTTTGGCCTGAAGGCGTTGCATGCAGGCTGAACACATAATAAATTTTAAAAAAATATTTTAAAAAGACTGCACATGCAAGAGGACTCAGATGTAGCTCAGAAGAATAGCCCTTGCTGGAGTGCAAGGGTTCCACTCCCAGCACCACAAAAATAAACAAATAAATAACAGTTTACATGTGTGGGGTTCATGAGTTTGATCTGTAGTGCTTGGTGTCCCAGCTGAGCCTATGTCTGTGTCTAAGAATCAAGTGTCTCCACTTAGACCTGCGGATGTGCGCACCATCTATGTTTCGGTTCTGTTCAGCTCTGTCTTTTCCGCTGAGCCTGTGACAGGTGTGCCCAGCTGTGAGTATGCTGGGCTCACTGCATCTCACTGTGTCAGAAGCCAGACCAGCTCCTGCCTCAGAGCCCTTTGGATGCGTTTGGCAGCAGGGTGGGGGCGGGTAGCCTCTCCTCTGCGTTCCCTGCAGGTCTCCAATCTCCAGGCCTGTGACTGTAGGCGCTGGTGTCACTGCACATCAGCATGCCTACCTCTGCCTTTTCTGTGGGCTAGCAGGGTCATGGTGTAATGGAGCGACGACTGGTCACTGTGTCCCTGTGGGCTTGTTTTGCCATGGTCAGCATGTGCCTGTGGACGTGTCTTTGCATGTGTGGATTTATATGACCTTACCATTGTGAGTGTACATACCATGTATCTATCTGTGTATGTTGGAGAGTCCTGGTGTTATCTCATTATAGGCCTGCGCCAGGGGAGCTGAGTGTCAGCGGCAACACTATGTGCCTGTCAGCAAAATGGTACCTCAGTGTTTGTGTGGCACCTTTCTGTAACTCATGTACATGCGGGTGCATGGGAGAGAGCCTTTGTGAGGCTGTGCGTGTGCCGTATGTGCGATTCTTTCCTGCTTCCCTTCCTATCTCCAGAGTGTATGAGTGCCCCCCCTCCCCCCCTCCATCGCAGGAGCCACACAACTCCCCAAGCCTGGATTAGGGACAATTTATCCACAGGCAGAGAAGGAGAATTCCAAACTGCCAGAGCCTCCCTCTGATCCGGTCCCCCTTCCCTGCGGCTGGGTGGGCACGAAAACACAGCCTAGCAGTTCCCAAGCCCTCAGGGAGGCCCCCCCCCATCCACAGTTCCCTAGAGGCCCAGAAAGGTAGCAAAGGTGGGAATCTGAGTGGCCCGGAACCCCCCACCCCAGTGACTAACAGGCCCCATGGCTCAGCTAACCTTGGCCCTCTTCTCCTACGCATGGTGGGTGGATGAAGACTGGTCTGCATGGGGGGCTGCCAGGCTCTGGGGGCTGGGGAGACCTAAGGAGCAGTTGCCCTCACAGAGCCCCACATTCTGATATTCCCCAGCTGATGAATGGCACCCCCCATAAAGAACTAGGGAACATGCAACTGTGCCCGTTCAGGCTGTGTGTGTGTGGGGCAGCTGTGTGGTGGGGTTCAGGCTGTGGTGGGGTTCAGGCTGTGGGGGGACAGCTGTGTGGTGGGGTTCAGGCTGTGTGGGGGGACAGCTGTGTGGTGGGGTTCAGGCTGTGGTGGGGGCAGCTGTGGTGGGGTTCAGGCTGTGTGGTGGGGTTCAGGCTGTGTGGTGGGGTTCAGACTGTGGGGGGGCAGCTATGGTGGGGTTCAGGCTGTGTGGGGGCAGCTGTGTGGTGGGGTTCAGGCTGTGGGGGGCAGCTGTGTGGTGGGGGAACGTGGCAAGGGAGCAGGGTTGGGCTGGGACTAAGGCTCCCTTCACGGTGCTCCAGGCGCGAGGCAGAATCACATGTTTCCTATTAACTGCTTTGGCCTCCTTGTTCGGGGGTGTTGGCTGGGGGAGATTTGTTCTGGTTACAGACACTAGCAGAGACCACACAAGAGAGAGAAGGAGAAGGGGGGGGCAGTGCTCTAGCAAGCACCAGAGGCACAGAGGAAGAGACACAGAGAGACAAGGGCTGAAGACAGGGGCCGGTTAAAGAGAAAGGTGAACAGAGGCAGGAGGTGGGGGGGGGGGGAGGGGGGGGAGAGAAGACAGGACGGGACGGGACAGGGACAAGGAGAAGGAGGTAGGCTGGACTAGGCCCCAGACAGAGAGGCAGATACAGAGACAAAGAGAGAGAGACAGAGAGGACTGCAGTATAGGGAAGGCAGCCTGACACCGATGGCAGTGGAGAGGGGAGACCAGAGACCATGCTGATCCACACAAGCCCAAAGAGTGCGGTGGGGTGGACACGGTGGGTGGGAAGGGCTATGTGAGGGCCTCATGGGCAGGGAAGTGGATGCCCAGGCGGGTGGCAGGTGGGGGCAGCCCGTGCCTGAGCCTCCCGCCCGCTGACCCTCAAGCCTCAGAGATAACACACCCGAATAGTGCTGACTTGCGGTTCAGAAATCCAATATCCTCCGCGGCGCCCTAATCGACTACCTGAGCCCCAGCCCGCGTGAGCTGCCCCAATTAATCCTGCAGCTCCACAGCCTTAATTAGTTTAACAGTTTCAGGGGCAGAAGAGGCAGGCAACAGGGTCCCTAGGCCATGGGGGGACACAGCCCTCATGCAAACCCTGGCTGGTGCACCACCTCCTCAGTCACACACCTGCCTAGGCCCCAGAGGCCCCTTCCCACACCATCTGAAAAACACTGGGTCCTTTCTCCTGGGACACAGTCCCAAGGCTGGCACTCGGGTCAGAAGGTAGGTCATGCGGCACTAAGACCCCCCCTCCCAACCTCTTATTTGTCTGTGCTTAGGGCCACAAGCATTTCCTCTGGCCAGCCTTTTGGGGGGGGGGCCCTGTGGTCTGCAAGGGGAAGTCCCACCAACTGCCAGCCCCATACCACAGGGTAGTATGTTGTCTCTTCAGGGAGAGAGACAAGCCCCTGACTCACTGACAACATCCCAACAGCATGAGGTAATCACGGACGCCACTCCCCACAACAGCCAGAGACAGGCATACCGCCACTGACAACCCAGGAGTAGCTAAGCACACAACCTGTTGCTTCCTTGAAAACGTCAAATGGTCTTATCTGATACCCCCAGATGGTACAAGGTGGCTATCCAGTTGTCACAGCATAACTTACCTAACTAGGCACCTCTTACCCATCGACAGGATGTGGGATGTACAAAAAAACCTGTCACACACAGTGAACCAAAATAGCCCCAGCCATGGGACAAGCCTCTTCTACCCACTGAAGTATGAGGCAGGGACATAACCTTGTCCTCCTCTGAGTACCCTCCATCTAGACATGCCATGCCACCTCTGCCTGTTTTGGACAGGTGACAGCCCACCCACATCCCTCCTCCAGCACTGTCACCAGCCCCGGTGGGACTGTCTGTCCTCTGCCTGCAGAAGCGTCACAGCTCACAGGGCATGAATGTCACCCCAGCAATGCTAGAACCGGGCACAGCCACACGTTGCCCCAGTGACAAACGCTTCTTGGCCCCAGGAGGAGGTAGAGGCACACGGGGCTCTGGGTGTGACCTTGTTCCCTGGGCACCAGGAGGGAAGGCACTGTGGCTTCCTGCCTGGGTAACCCAGCAGCTAGGCAGCGCGGTGCTGAGAGCGGAGCATTGGGAAGGAAGCTGGCCCAGCACACAGACAACCCCGGGGCGGCTCACCTTCCCAAGCTCCCATTTTCATTCCTAATGAACCCAAGGAAGGGGTCGGACAGTGGCCTGAGCTCCCTTTTGCTGTGGGGTTGTCCTCTTCCTTATAAAGCCCCCCTCGCCACACTTCAGGCCACAAAACTAGGGATAGGGACAAAGAGGCCAAAGTCCAGGAGCATGACTCACTCGGGGAACAAGCCCAGCCTGCTGGCCAGAGGGTGAGGAAGGCTGGGGGCCAAGAGGCCCGGGTTCAAGTCTACCCTCCTCCAGGCCAAGTTGGGTGACCTTGGAGCAACAGCTCAGCCTCTCTTTGGCTTAGGGGAGAGAAAAGGGGCCAAGGAAGTCCTGGGGTCAGAAAGCAGCTGTAGAAGGGAGGAGGGGGCCATGGGCGCCCCTCCCACTGCTTCTTCCTCAAGGACCCTCATTTTCTTGCATCCCAGGCTCCCCATCTGTAAAGCTGGCCTCGCAAGACCACGGGGCCTAAGTGTATGGGAAAGGAGAAGCCAGTAACCGAGGAGCTGGAGCCCCTAAAGGCACAGGCTAGCCCGGTGTCAACCGGGGCCCTGGCTTCCCACATGGCAAGTCTGTCCTCCCCCGCACCTTTACCCTCAGCCTCACTTGGACTACCATAGAACCTTGGATTAGAGCAACAGCTCAAAGGGAAGTAGAAAACACCCTAGCCCCCTGCCCCACAGGAGTACCTGCCACCCTGGACGAAAGGACCGGAGATTGCAGTGTTAAAGGGCCCCCTTACTGTGTGGAAGGAAGCCCAGAGAGGGACAGACCTAGCCTGAGGTCACACAGCCGGACTACAGGCAGCAAAGGCCAGAACTCTCTTCAGTGACATTCTCAGAGCAGAGTCCCTCTAGCCCCTGGGGGTGGCTAGAGCTAGGGGGCCCTGGGGGACTTAGCAAAAAAACGTGGCGACAGATGGCCTGCCGAGGCAGCGGCGATCTGGGCGGCTGGCAGGCATGCTCGCTCCCGCGCAGGGAAGCAGCTAATTTTAGCTGAGGCCTCGATGCCAGCTTTGTTCCCCCCACCCACCCGCCAAGGGGGCCCAGCATGCCTTGCGTGAAAACCGCCTCCCTGGCACCCCTACCCCCATACCTGACCCCCCCTTGGTGAGTGATGTCCAGATCCCAGGGTCCTAGAACTGTCTGCCAGACTAGGCCTCACCACACCCAGAGGCCAGCGCTGGACCCTGGAGGCCTGGCTCCCTACCCTAGGACCCATTTGCTCATGACTCTAAGCTCATTCATTGAAGGAGGATGACAGGAGGAAGGCCAAAGGCCATTGTCCACTCTGGGAGGGTTGGAAAACAGGGGCTGCCAGCCTTGTGGGAAAGGTGGGCATTACCCCCCAACTCGGCACTGAAAGGAGACAGGACCTTGATTTCACCAAGACTCCGGTTCTGGCAGTGCTCTTCCCAGTGCTGATGAGCACTAAGTTGCCTGAACCTTTTCTCGGTCCTCAGAACGCTGACTTTTGCTTCAGGAACGCGAAGTACTTCAAAGAAGCCAGAGTTGGGGAAGAGTATCAGGTCTGTAAACTGAGGCACAGCCTGAGATAGCCATCACATCAGGGGAAAGGACGAACCTTAGGGGCCTCGTAGGTACCCTCTTGTCTAGCTTAGCGCCCCGGGGACCGCTCCTTTGTGCCACGTGAGCTGCTGGAAGAGTGAGCGAGCAGGGAATGCCCAACCTCTGCAACTGCCAAGGAGGCTTCCCAGTCTTTGTCTGGTACCCCCATTTTCTGCAGGCTCTTTAATCTTAGACTCTGTCCATTTCAAGCTCAATTACATATGCCCAGTGGGGGTGCTCAGAGCACAGAGTCCCTATTAGAAAGGAGCCTTTTTTGGGGCGACTCTGAAGGGCTACCCTCGGCTCCCTGGCTGCTGGTTTACAAGGGAGATGGCCAAGCAGGAGGCAGAGGAGCCTTGAAAGAATCTGAATTTAGAGTGAACCGGGAAGGGCGGGAAGAGGAGGAGAGATCAAGGAAGAGGATCAGAAAGAGGAAGATCTTGGGGGCAAGAAAAACAGCTTAGGAAGAAAGGAAGGAAGGAAGGAAGGAAGGAAGGAAGGGCGGGAGGGAGGGGATGGAAACAGGGCTGGAAAGATGTAGGGAGACCATGCCAGGGAAGACAGCAAGAAGACGGCTCAGGAAGAGTGTGAAGGAGAAAGAAAAAGACAAAGAGGAGAGAGAGAGAGAGAGAGAGAGAGGGGCAGGCAGGATGATACAGAGACAAAGACACACACACACACAGTGAGATGGAGAGCTTGCCACAGACAGGCCTAGGCACAGCAACGCAGGGAGCAGGAGACAGAGGGACTGACACACCCAGAGCCTAGCGGAGACAGTCAGGAGGGTGAGATACACTCACAGAATGGGGTGGAAAGAAGGGGAGGGGGGGGAAGACACTAAGTGATGGATAGAGTGTGGGGGGAACAGCAGGAGCAGGCAGGGGTGGAGGGAGGGGCATGAGCAGGAGGGGAGATGTCGCCAGATCTGGGGGGGACAGAGGACAGAAATGGAATGTGGGTCTGGGCATGAGGCTCACAGATGCATCGGCTCTGGTTTCAGCTGGGGCAGTTGGCTGCTGGGGTGGGGGGGGGGCAGGGCTGTCAAGGGAGGGGGGCCTGTTGCCATGGCGGCGGGCACGGCAGGGGCACAGTCTGCTGGCACTTGGAGCTCTGGGCATGGTAGGGGGCTGACTAAGGGGGAAGGGGTGTGTGTGTGTGTGTGTGTGTGTGTGTGTGTGTGTGTGTGTGTGTGTGTGTGATGAAGCCTTGCCCCTGCCCTTAGGGCTCTACCAGGAAGTTCCAGAGAGCAACTGGAAGATACTTGAGTGGAACAGGACTCTTGGGCCTTGCCCAAGCCCAAGGGAGGCACCGGTCCCCAGGTCACATGTGCCATCCCAGGGTTCCACCTGTGTCTCAGTTCATCCCCCCGAGGGAATCTTCCTCCTCTGTCCCCTCCAGTATGGCTGAGGATCCCACACGCTGCTGCTGCTGCTGCTGCTTTTGCTTGCAGGGAAGCAAGATTGTGAATTCAGGATCTGTAATCCTAACGCAGAGCTCAGGCCTACCGGGCTCCAGTTGCCAAGGCGACGGTGGGTCAGAGGGCAGTGCAGGGCGCCCGCTCCTCCAAGTCAGAATCCCAATTGTTAAAGCCCAAGAATAAACAGCTGAAGCGGCGGTGGGGGGGGCCGTGGGGGTGGGGGGGGGGGCTGAGGTCTGCATCAGCTCAGTGTGGTGTTGTCAAGCGAGATGTCACTAATTGTCTGAAGGAACGGGCTGAGGCAGCTCTTAACTGCTTCCGTGCCACCGGAGACACCTTGGCTGCTGGGCCTCATCCCTGGGGCTTCCCAGCATTCCACTAGGCCAGCCTGTGGGTGTGTGTAGGGGGAGGGTGCTGGGCCAGCTTGATCTCTGCCTCCCTTGCATGGAACCCCCACATACTTTGGCTCCCAACACTCCTCTTTGCCCAACTTGGAACCTCCCACCTGCGAGCTAAATCTTTATGTCCCCAGAACTGGTGTCCCCCAATCACGGGGCTCACAATTCTTCACGAAGTCCAGGATTGCTCTCTTGGCTCCCCCAACATGGCCTCCACTTCCTTTAAGTCAGAGGGTCTGGTACAGGTGTGTGGAAGGCAGAGAGAGACACATACAGCGCAGTCCTGATCTGTGTACAGGGATGGGGTTGAACTGTCTCTCCTTGTAGCTCTCCCCTCCCAGTCACACTCAGAGCCAAAGGCGAGGGGAGCCCAGCTTCTAGCCTTGGTGGTTTTGCTTGCCCGGTGGCTCTGCCCAGTTTTCCACCCCTAAGCAATGTGTGTCCTCATCCGTTGCAACCTAAGCACTAAGTGGTGCCTTTTCTGATACATGCCATGTCTGTGGCCCCTGTTCAGGAGTTCCCGAGTTGTGAAAAGACAAATCACACAAGGAAGGGACAGTGTCTGAGACACAGTAAACTGCTTCGTGGGTAGCTGGCACTGCTAGGACCTCAGTGCTGAAAGTGAAGGCAATGGGACGGGGTGTGTTTACAGGAGGCGAGGGTCGGTTCTGGGAAGGTTTGCCGCATAAAGTAGCATCTGGAAAAATGTGGGCAGGAACTGAAAAAAACAGAGGCCTCCTGAAGCCATGTTAAGATTTCAAGGGGTGGGGCGGGGTGGGGGCTGGGCGCAAGGTCTCAGGGTCTCTGTTCAGGCTTTCAGGCTGGAAGAAAGGGGGGGGGGAGCCCTTTGAGGTCTCCCTGCCCCATACATAGTCCAGTCTGGTCCTCTGCTGACTCCACACACTGTCCTCTGCTCGGGAGAGCAGGCGAGACTTCTGAGAGGATGGCAGCACCTGGAGTGACACCTCAAGTAGCGGGGCGGGGCTTTGGGAATACGCTCCAGTCCCAGACAGTCTTTCCTGGGACTTCAACGAAAGCCTCCCCTGCCCAGGATGGGGGTATGTGTGTCAGGGGCCGGACTCAGAACACCGGTACCCCTCGGATGGATACCTGTGGGCAAAGATGTAGACCGTGGGCAGGATCTGGGCTTAGAAACAGGGGATCCCCCAGAGAGAGCCCGGCCCAGCTGGGGGCTGAAAGCAGACAAAAGGCTGCTTGTTCTCAGGATGCCTGCGCCTTCTCAAACATACCTACAGCCACACACTCTGGGGACAGTTACACCCACAGAGCCACACAAAGCCTGCCAGGGTGGAGTTTGGGGGAGGGGGGCGACTGCTGCCACTAGCCCCAGAGGTCAACAACAGGAACAATCCTGAACTGAAACCAACTCTAGCCTCACAGAGAACATGGTTCACCTCATATTCCACCCAAGTTAGCCAGTTAGAGATTAGCCCCACCAACCTGAGGTGCCTCACACAGACCCAGTCAGTCAGTCTCAAAGCTACCCTTTTCCTTCATGTCTACAGCTTACCGACTTCTCTCCAGAGTTGGCTTGGCAGCAAGTGAGATTTGTTACCATTCTTTGTATTTTTTTGGGTAGTGCTTGGACTTGAACCCAGAGCTTTAAGCATGCTAAGTGTCCTAGTCCCAAGCTCCACCCCAGCCCCACCCCCACCCCCACCACCACTCCCTCTCTTGTCACCCGGTTCCACCCTACTCTGCAGACAGGTGAACATGCTGAGTGAGGTTAAAAGCTTGTTTCAGTGTCTCGAGTCTTGATCTCACTCAATCCTAAGACAGAGGCAAAGATCTGAGCTAGAGCCAAGCCTGATTTAAGAGCCCAGGCTCTCGCACGTGCTGTCTCTGTCTCCCATCTTACACCCGGGCACCCTACCACCCATATGACCAGGCAGCAGAGACATGTCTGAATGGAAGTGTAACTCCCCAGCTCACGCATGTCTCAACGCCAGTCTAGCACCAAGCTGGCAACTCTAACTCATCGGTGTCTGTGCCACTCTGCGCTGGCCTCGGAGTCACAGCGGTCTAGAACGTGAGTAGGGCTGGCGGGGGTCATCTCTTAACTCCCCCAGCCCCAGAATGACAAAGCATTCCACACAGGCTGGGGTGCCTGACCCCCACGGACCTGGACCCTCCCCTAGCCAGGAGCCCCTGATGAGAACAAGTCCAAACAAACTCCTCCCTGGGGGTGTCAAAGCACCTTTCCTGGGGGAGGCGGTGCAGTGATCCCAGAGCCTACCCAGGGAGACGGATCAGGTTACTCTTTCCCTAGTTTGTGCCCTGGACTCCTTCGGGCTGACCTTTCACCCCATCCAGGCCTGGACCCAAAGGGGGAGCCCAGGCCTCACCTCCCGTTAACCCTCTGCATTCCTTATTTAACTCCTGGGCCCCTGCCAGGGCCTCCAGTGGGTCTGAAGAAGCCTAGCCAGACATGCCAACCTCTCTCTAGCCTCCAACCCTAGGCATCCGGTTTTCCAAGGAGCTTTACAGAAGGCACATCCCTGCCCCTGGTGCCCCGCTGGGATCAGATACCTCGGCCCAAGCAGCTGAAAATGACCTGGGTTATTTTCGCTACGGGATCATGTTGCAGCTCCCCCTTGAGCTGGCTGCTTCCCACAGCTCTCCAGACCATCACTGTCCACCCATCATCACTGACTAACAGGATAGGAGGGCTCTTAACTGGCCTAAGCTCTTCATGACTGAGGCCATGAGGAGCCAGTCATGGGGCTGGGCAGAGGACCAGGCTCCCTGGGTTCCCGCCCAGGTCTCTTTCTAACTGTTCAGCACAGCCTGCTCTGTACCCTAGATGCCAGAGCCTCTGACCCAGCCAACCTCCCCCAAGCACCAGAAAGTCACATTGGAGGCTACCCATAAGCCCCCGGGGCCACTCTGCATGTCAGAAACTGCCTGTGCCATGCTCTTCTTTGTTTAGAATTGGTGTCAGGTCTGTACACCTATGCCACAGACTTGGGGGGAACCCACCTGGAAGGTTCTGAGGGTATAGAAAGTGGGAGGGAAGATAGGGAGACTGAAGCCTGGAAAATGAGAGCTAGATTCAGACATTAGTCCCAGCTGCTCCTTACCCTAGCTTCTGGGTGAAGTGTCCCCGCCCCCCCCCCCCAACACAACTCCCTCCAAGCCTCTGCCCTCTCTGCCTTAAGCGCCAACCCTCCTGGGAAGGAATGTGACTGGTCAGGTCTGAGCTGACCATGAGTGGTAATAAGGTGGTAGGACACCCCCCCCAAATCCCTCCCAGCCTAGGAAGCTCACATACCAAGGTGGGGGGCAGTTTAACCCTTTGCAGCATGGTTTACAAGAAGACAAGATGGGTGTTCTACTTCCTCTGACCAACCCTATCGATAATGGCTTCAGGGAGGGCAGGATAGGGGCACCCGCCTGCCTGGCTAGTACCTCATTAAGAAATCCCTTGCCAGCCTAAATGTTTTATCTCATCTACCATAATATGGGAAAACAGCCAGGAAAACTGGTGCTGAGGGCAGAGTGGAGGCTTTGGAGAACCTTGGGGGTTCTCAAGAGTCCCTAGTCTGATGGGAGAAAATATAACCCTGCCCTGGGGCGTCTGGGGGGGGGGGGAGCCCAGGCACAGAGGCTAGGACAAAGAGCGAGAGCAACAGAGAGCCCTGAGCCGCCATACAAGTGGGAGGAAGTCAGGGCAGGGGAACAAGCCAGGTGGGGTCAGACCGGGCAGGCTTCCCGGAGGCCCCTGGCCCTACACCCCTCCCCCCAGGTTCTGGAATCTCGGGGGTCAGGGCTGAGGGACAGCTCCACCCCCTGCTCCCCCTCAGGCTCAGGAATTCCACCAGCAAATGGGGGGGGGGGGGGAGAGACTGAGGGGAGGCTTCGGACTCGGTCCAAGTTGGCTCCCATTGGATTCGGAACTGTAGACTCCTCGCCCCCGCCCTCGCCCAAGCCCCTAAGGCTGGCCCCCAGCCTTCTTCTCTCCCCCTGCCTGGGCTGGCATGGTGTGTGCCAGGCGCTGGCAGAAAACAAACCCGCCGGGGTGGGTTTGCAGGGAGCGGGGTAACCTTGACACAGTTGCAGCAGTCGCTAATGGCAGACACACACTCCGCCTGTTCTGGGGGGACTGTTGCCGTTGCTAGGTAACCGGCAGCCGCGTGAATGGAAATGGGTCAGTAAACCTGGGGAGAGATAGTGTGACACTCGAACTACTGCAGCTGCTCCAGCCCACACCGAAATCCCTCCTCTTCAATATTTATCACTCCCGCCTGGGCCCTCAGCTCCTGGCAGACCCTGCACCAGCCTGGCCCTCAGGTTCCCCCCAAGGCCTGATAAGGGTGGAGGGGAAGGAAAAAAAAAAGGCGATGGTTGGGGTTGCTTATCCACGGTTGGGGCAGGAGGTGAGTTGAGATGGAACTGGTTCAGGAGAAGATTGAACAGGAAACAGAATCTAATCCCGCGGTGGGGAAGGGGTTAAAAGGTCAATTCACGCCTGTTCCTGACTTAGGCACCGTGGTAAAATTACTATGAATAAGCAGCCTAGCGACTGCCTGTTACCTGAACAAGCACTAAAAAAGGCAAGACTTGAATTCTCTCTTCACCCAGTTTTGGGGCCTTCTTCTGGATCAGGGCTAGAGAAAAGCCCCCTCTCCCCCCCCACCCCCCCAGCACACGGCCAGGACTGACTGGCAGCCTGAAAGTACCGATCTATAGCCCCTTACAATCAGAGAGCATCCCAAATGACCAGCGGCTGCCTACAATCTTACAACACATGCCTCTGAGAGACACACCTTCCCAGACAGTCACTGTTCAGGAAATCTTGACAACAGCCCCACACAGAAACCCCCACAATAGAACAACTACAGTTCAGAAGCGTGCCCTTCAGCTCAACACCCATCACCAAACGGACAAACCCAGGCATGAGCCACGAGGCTGGAGCCTGCCCAGCACAGACCCAAGGCAAATGTCTCTAGTGTTGTTTTTCCTTCTCCCCCAGGCCAGCCTCCTTGTCTACAGCGCACCCCACAAGTTAGCAGCCCCATGCCCAGCACCCATCCCTAGAGGCTGAATGGTCCCTGACACACACAAACACACACACATTCCTTTCTTCCAGAACACGCAGACTCACAGCCTTGCCTGTCACAAGGGCTTAATCTAGAGCACAGACCTCTCTCACTATGATGCTCACTTGGGTGACATGGCCCCTCCACCATGAAGGGTGTGTTTTAGTAAGGAAGGCGCTCCAGCTTTCTGGGTGGAGGTTGGGTGTGTGTGTGGGGGGGGGGGATACCTTGACAGGAATCTCCCAGCCGTCTTGGTTTTCCTTGTGCTATCTCCTAGGATACATCAGTCAACACAGGCTTGGAGCCTGTCAGAGCTAGAAGGTGCCTGAGGGAGTCACTAATCCAACTCATGTCAGGCAGAAGGGAACAGAGACTCAGGAAGCTGCCTGCTCCAAGTCACACAGCCTAACTGCTGGCTTTAGTCCACTGCTGTGAGTCCTCTCTGAGGGTACACTAGAGAAACCGGCCAGATGTAAGCATGCTGACTTCTGTTTGGTTTGGTTTATTTCTGAGACAGGGTTTTCTCCATGTAGTCCTGGAACTTGCTCTGTAGAGCAGGCTGGCCTCAAACTCAAGAGATCTGCCCGCCTCCCGAGTGCTGGGACAAAAAGTTGTGCACCACCACCGCCGCCGCCTGACTCACACACGTCGACTTCTGATGGGACCTGTTTTACAACCTTGCTACCTAGGCCATAACCCGGGCTGCAACACTTTCTGCTTCCGCAAAACAGGCTGCCCCTGTGTGGTGGTTCAGAGCCAGCTGTCCTGGCCTTCCTTGTCCAGCCATGGGGCCAAGTTCCCAAACTTTGAAACCTGGACCCCAGAGCAAGGCCAGAACCCCTTACACCTAGCCTTCAAAATGAAACCTATTCGTTCCCGGGCATCCCTGTCTGTGTTATTGAAGCAGATCTCTGCCAGGACGGCTCTGGGACGGATGCACTGTGGAGGTGGGGTGTTCAAGGCAGTTTTATAGAGCCCAGTATTACAGTTGGTGGCGTTGAAATAACTAGTTGGTGGGAATTAAACACAAAGCCTTGGGCCTGATAGATAGAAAGGGCTGGGGATGGAAGTGCCTAAGTAGCTTATTTCAGTTCCATTCAGCAGGAAGGCAAACTGAGTGGTACAGAGGTAGGCCCCAAGTTTGTAGTCCAACGGAACCTTGGTTGCTCTGAGACAAGGTCTCACTGTGTTCCCCTGGCTGGCTTCACACCGTCACAGAGACTGGACTGCCTCTGCCTCCCAAGTGCTAGGTTTAAATTCTTGCAACAGCAGCGGGGCCTACTGAGTCCCGAGCTCCTTCCGGTATACCAGCCTTACACAAGAGAAGGAAGGCCAATCAAACAGCAAACAGGACCGGGGAAGGTGGGGGTGGGGACAGGGTGGGAACAACACAGAACCAGGTGCACTTCCTGAGCCTAGGGGAATTTGAATTTGAATCTGCGCATCTGGCAGTGGCCGAGTGCAAAGTGAGCAAGGAGCCCCAAAGGAGGAATCCAACTGACCTTAAGCCTGCCTGGGCCTTACACCTGGAGAAGCCAGGCTTTTGTGCTCCGTCAGCCCCACCCCCAGCGGAACAGTGGGAGCATCCGGAGGAGACCAACCCCCCTCTGGGGCATCAGTTTCCAGTCAGCACGTTTGAGCAAGGGGGGGGGGGGGGAAGAGAGAGAGAAAGGACTTTAATTTAATGCATTGTGACCAGAACTGGTTCCCAGCTCCCAGCACTTTAAACTCAAACTAACAACAGTTAAGCAAGGATTTAGTGAATAAATGAAGGCTCACTAAAGCCAATGGCTTCGACTCTCCATTTTTCCCAAGAGGCACCGACTCCTTGGGAAGCCACATTTCACAGGTCCGGGAGAAGGCAGATGGGATTACTGTTTTAAGGGTGGCCTCTATTCTGAACGGGACGGAATGCTCCTCAGGCGTCCCTACTATAGATAAGCATTACACTAATTGCTTTACAAGTGCAACTTCGAGCTCCACAAGGCCTAGGCCTGTCTACCATCATCTAGTTTTTCAGAGAGAAAAGGGAAAGGAAAACTCAAGAGCGAGGAGACTTGTCCAAGGTCATTGTACAGTACAGGGCGAGAAAGGCTTCCAAGCGGCCCTACCACCGCTGCTTTGGTTTAACGCGGTGGAACCCGGTGGGGGCGGGAATTGTAACTGAACCAGGGCCTTTGGCTGGGAGTGGCCAAACGGTTCATCCATCTCCATTTGTAGTGCTCTACCAAACGGTGCTGGAATTAGGCAAAGTTGTGAGGAAACGACTCTCTCAACACACACACCCCTCCACCCAACCGTGCAAAAAAACAAAAAAAAAGTGAGCCCTAAGGTCACTTACCAACTCCCCTGGATCTCAGGGCTCCGGTAAAAGGGAGGCCCTCCCTCCCGGGTCCCTTTCCTGGACCTCTTGACTTGCAAGGTGCAGAGTCGTCCCCCAAAATGCAAGCTGCTGCTGGAGTTGGGGGAAAATATCCAGGGTGGTTTTTTTTTTCCACCCCCAGCGGTCCGCCGCCCACTGGCTCGGCACTTGCAAGAGGAGGAGGGGGCCTGGGAGAAGACTGCCTCGCCTCCCTCCTACAGAGAAGCTCTTCGACGCCTCGGCTGGAGCAGGAGGCGAGGGTCTGCCGGCCGGAGGAATCCGCTCCCGAGTTTTCCCGCCGCCGCCCCTCGAGCTACCTGGCCGCCCCGGTGGCTGCGCCTGCGCCCCCGCCCCCTCCCCAGGAGGCCGCAGGGCTTCTGACTCTCGAAGAGGTGACGGGCCGAGAGGGAAACCAGGCGGCTGGGGGAGGGGCGTTGCCTGCACCTGGCCCCTGTCCGCCGCCCAGGCCGGGAAGGGCGGGCCTGGACCCCCGCCAGCCTCGAAGGAGCGGCGGGGGAGGGGAGCCTCCCGCCTGGCCCGGGGACCGGGCGGGGGAAATCTCCCACACCACCGGAGCGGCGGAGACGCGTCCGGGGGTCGGGCGGCGCGGCTCCCCTTTTCCGAGCTGCGCTGGGCCGGCTCCCCCGGCCGGCCGCGCTCTTCCAGCTGCAGGAAATTCCTGAAGCTCTCCATCATCCCGGCGCAGCGCGCAGCCCAGGCTGCCAAGGCTCCCCGAAGGAGAGCCACATGCCGGCCGGCCGGCCGACCGCGCGGCCCGCCCTCGCCCCCACCCAGTCCCACTCGGCCGGGCGGCCACGTAACCCGGCCCGCCGCCCCTTCCCGCGTCCCGGGGCCGGTGGAATGCGTGGCAGCCCCGGCTGGGGGCTATTTTGAGCGGGAGGGGAGCGGCCCAGCGGCGGTGGTTTCGGCTTTTTTTTTTTTTCCTGGCCCCCGGCCCGCTAGCCCAGGCCCTCGGCTACCCGCGGAGGAGGGACACGTGGAAGGGGAGGGGGAGGGCCGCCTCGATCCGGCTCCGGGCTTGGGAGGGCCCCGGTGACACCCGGCTCGACTTGCTCGTTCTGCGTGCCGAGCGGCGGGATTACTACCAACAGCGCCTTGCACGGGCGGTGGCTCCAGGGCGCCCGCTACCTGCGCGCCCCTCCTCCGGTGAGCGCCCGCGGTCCGGACACTCCCTCCCCAGCGGCGGACTGGGGCCTTACTGGATAGCGCCACCGAGCACCAGTGGCCAATCACCGGCCTCGATTTCCTTACCTGTAAGTTGGGATGAGCTACCCGGCTTTATTTGGAGGGTACCTTGATCATTTTGCTGTGCGCATTTCCCTGAGCAAAACACTTCACTTTTTTTTTGGGGGGGGGGGAAGCTTAGGTTTTCCTATTATAAACGGAGAGGGATTACAAAGCTCCCTTTTCAAGGGAAAAGTTCCTTACAACCAAAACAGTGTGTTTTCATACAACACATTTGCATCTAGCGCTTACTCAAAGTTAGTGGCCGACGGCCTGCACACTGGCTCTGCATTATCAAAAAGCATAAAGTCCACTAAGGTCCCAATAAAGACACAATGTTTTTGCGCTGGAGGAAGCTGAGGTTCAGTGACCTGCCAGAGGTTTAGACAGTGGCACACCCAAAGTCAGACAAACTGGCTTCAGAATATGAATTAATTACTGACACAAGACAAACCCTTAAACCGTGATGGAAACCATGGCCCAGTATGTTACTCGGCGTTGCCTTTGACTACTGGCAGAGTGGGCACCCCATATAAATCTTCCAACTCTAATCTTCGTACCCTGAGGTGGGCCCTTCTTAATCTATTCAGCACCCGCTGTGGTCCAACTAGGGGGTCCCCCAGGATAGTCTCTAAAAATGGGTACCTAAGATTGCACTCTGCTGTCAAATGCTCATCTCAGACCACCAGGGCCCCCGTGGTTAACTCATCAAATTCTAGTCTCAACCCAGCCTCGGAGGTAAAGGGTTGTAGAGATGGGCAGGGAGATGACACATGGTGGGGGCACATCCTGTGACAGAGCCCAGAGCTGCTTCCTGCTCCCTCCACACACCCCCAAGCAAGGAAACACAAAGGTTGGTAGTTACATATCCCCCCCCCCTCCGCCCCGGAAACCTGGCAGTTTATTTCTGTCTCTGGGTCCCCTGTTTCCATAGAGTCAGTCCAGGAAGGCTGGCAGCAGCTGGCTTAGACGGCCAGAGTTTTCTGCTCCAAGGGTCCAGCTGCCACCCTGCCCTCCCCCACCTGCCAGGCCACACCAGACTCCACAGAGGTGACATTGGGATGGGAGGAAGGAGCCTAGGCATGGGTTCTCAGAGGTGATGCCAAATGCCCTGAGAGGCCTGGAGCCACAGCAGAGCTTCCCCCTGGGGCCAGTTGGTCAGAATGGGGATGGGGGGTGGGGGAATCCTCTCTCCTCAACCCATACCCCAGGTGCTGTCTCCTGCTGGGCCAGTCTACACCAGTGCAAGTTGGCTAAGGGTGCAACCCAGCTCTTCAACCCTATTTATTCCAGATTATTCTGGCTCATGCCTCCTGGACCCTACTACTCCCAAAGAAAAGGCTGTCACTTGCCACATGTGGCTTCTGAGCATGGAGAACGCTGTTAGTCTGAAGTGGGAAAATGCGATTAGGTGTAAAATACACATCGGATACATAAGTGTTACTATTAAAAAAAAAAAAAGGAAAATGTCGCAGTAGTCTTAGAGTGATTATACGTCGATATGAGCCTACCTTTGATATGCTGAGTTAGGTAAGATATGTTATTAAGTGGATTTTTGCATGGTTTTTTGTTTGTCAGGAGCCCCAGCCTGGTAACACATGCCTGTAATTCCAGCATATGGGAGGCTAAGTAAGAAAAGGTCTTGAGTTTGAGATGAGGCAAGCTTGGGCTACATAGTGAGTTCCAAGCCACCTTTGCTACAGAGACACCTTGTGTTTAAAAAAAAGGGGGGGGGGTGTGCATGCCTTTAATCTCAGCACTCAAGGAGGCAGAGGCAGGTGGATCTCTGTGAGTTCCAGGCCAGCCAGAGCTGTGCAGTAAGACCCTGTCTCAAAAAAGAAAAAGAGTAGTTATTAGAAAAGTTGTAACTACATATGATCCTCCCAGTGGGTGTTATTACGCCATGCTGTTCTAGATCAGATGCTGCTCCGGCTTAGGACCAAAACTCCGCCAGTTCCAGATCAATATCTGTGGCTGTCACTCACCCACTTCCCCATGTCCAGACCACACAGCCTTACGCATAGGGCAAAAATCTCAAAGTCTCATAACACCCCTACCCCAGCTTTCTGTGAATTTTGGCAAAGCCAGAGATTCTAAAACTATTTTCAGCCACCGTCTAGTTTTTTGAGACATGACTATATTCTGTAGCCCAGGCTGATGGAGCACTCACTATGTAGCCCAGGATGACCTCAAAAGTCTTCCGGCCTCGACTTCCCTGGTGTTGGGATTACAAACACGTGCTCACATTTGGCTCTCTAGTGTATTTTAAACTCACTAATACCAAACGGTTAGATCACACACACACCCCCCCCCCGTCAGCCCATCTGATGCATCAAACTTATTCGTGTAGAGGCCGCTAATGTTAAAGTCTGCATACCCTTCAGAAAGAGTAAGGCTTCTCACCAGGAGTTGGCAAATTACAGCCCCCGGGCTAAATCCAGCCTGTTGTCTATTTCATAATTGAAGCCTGACTGGGACGCAGGCAGGTCATCCACCTATACACACATTGTCTAAGGCTACTTTCAAGGTATCGCAACAGAGAATGAATGGCCTACAAAGTCTTAAAATTTTTGACTATCAAAAAGCCTGGTGTGGTGGCGCACACCTTTAATCCCTGCGTTCGGGAGGCAGATGAATCGTTGTGAGTTCGAGGCCAGCCTGGCCGACAAAGTGAGTCCGGGACAGCCAAGGCTAACACAGAGAAACCCTGTGTCGAAAAACAGACAAATAAACAAACGAACAAAAAAAAAAAATCCGCCGGGTGTGGTGGCGCACGCCTTTAATCCCAGCACTCGGGAGGCAGAGGCAGGCGGATCGCTGTGAGTTCGAGGTCAGCCTGGTCTACAAAGTGAGTCCAGGACAGCCCAGGCTACACAGAGAGACTCTGTCTTGGAAAAAAAAAAAAAAAAAAAAAAAAACCAAAAAAAAAAAAAAAAAATCCCCTGGTCCTGTCTTCTACCCAGTCCTCTACAGGATTCTATCCATGCTGTGAGTTCGAGGCCAGCCTGGCTGACAAAGTGAGTCCAGGACAGCCAAAGGCTACACAGAGAAACCCTGTCTCAGGAAAAAAAAAATTTTTTTTTAAATTATTTGACTCTTTACAAAAAGACCTGTCTAGACAACCAAGTCCAATTGCCCATAAATCTAGAGTTCATCCTGAGCCAGTGGCCTAGCCTGATGGTTTGCCTGCGTCTAGAAGGAGCCTGATGAGAAGCTAACTGGGTCCCGAGCAGCTTGGGTTCCAGAGCCTTCTGTCATCGTACCAGATGGACCCCAGGCCTCCTCCCTGGAATGGAGGTCGCTGCCTCTGCATTCCCTTAAATAATTCAAAGCCCCATTGGCCCTTCTCAGTGGCCTTGGGATAGGCATGGTAGACTCCAGAGACAGACCTGGAGGCTGGGTCTAAGGGTCAGGGATAAGGCCTTCTCTGCCAGTAGACTGAACATGATGAGGTCATGAAGTCAGATGAAGCCTACACACCACCCTTTCCCACAGACTCCATTAGCTGGGGGACCCTCTAAGGCAGACACTCTGGAAGCCAGGCCAGGGAGCCTCTAAGTGAAATCTTCCTTCTCAACCCTCACCTGGGATCATCCGATGCCTCTCACACCCCAGGGCTAAGCTGGCATCAGTACTGCCCTTTTCCCTACCTCTGCCTTCTCCATAGCTTTCTTTAAAAAACCTCCCAGGCCTGTCCTCGTCCCTGCCATCCCTCCTGCCTTGATCCTAGAATCCTTAAATGTCTGGGCCACAAACTCGGTCTTACTTTCCAGCTGTGACTCTGAGCCAGTCGCTCAGCCTTCCTAGGCCTCCTCAGCTTCCTCATCTACAAGTCAGAACAGATACAGTGGCATCCCGTTCCATATGGCTGTGTGCAGCTTAAACAGGATTGTGAGGTAGAAACGGTTCCTGTGGGCCCCTGGCCCAGAAACAGGCACTTTAACTCTAAGTGCTATTTCTTTCTTTCTTTCTTTCTTTCTTTTTTTTCTTTTTTCTTTTTTCTTTTTTGGTTTTTCAAGACAGGGTTTCTCTTGGACTTACTTCGTAGACCAGGCTGACCTCGAACTCACAGCGATCCACCTGCCTCTGCCTCCCAAGTGCTGGCATTAAAGGCATGTGCCACCACACCCGGCTCTAAGTGCTATTTCTTATGCTGACCCTTCACCCTAAATCATGAATGAATTTTGTCAGGCTTGCAGGCTCACAAATGTTAACTGTGTGTGTATGTGTGTGAGAGAGAGAGAGAGAGAGAGATTTATTTTTATTTTTTTGTTTTTTCGAGACAGGATCTCTCTGTGTAGCCTTGGCTGTCCTAGACTCGCTTTGTAGACCAGGCTGACCTTGAACTCACAGTGATGCACCTGCCTCTGCCTTCTGAGTGCTGGGATTACAGGCATGTACTACCACGCCCGCTTTATTTTTATTTTTCGTGCATTGCTGATGTGCCTGCACATATGTCTGTGTGAGGATGTTGGATCCTGGAGTTACAGTTGTGAGCTGCCGTTGAGGTGCTGGGAGTTGAACCCAGGGCCTGTGGATGAGCAGTCATCACTCTTAACTGCTGAGCCATCTCTCCAGCCCCTAACTAAATCATTCTCTCATTTATCTGCAGAGAAGGCCCTAGCTCTGTCATCTTCTCAGAATGGATCCTAAGCCCTAAAAGTTAAAAAAAAAAAAAAACACTAAATGAGAAAACAGAGGTGCACAGAAGAAGAGAAGGGGCCAGCAGCACTAGGAAGGACGCAAGGCCAATGTCCAAGAGTGTGAAGGCTCAGGTCTCATTCCTTCCGCCAATGTAAATGTGTCCCTGGCCTGACCTCATCACTCCTGGCCTGCTCAGCTGTGGAGGTTCCTCAGTGGACTTCCCACCCCATCACCTCCAAGGAATCTCCTCGTGACTCTGCGTCTTCACTTTACTCCTGAGGCCTCTGGCCTGGCCTTCCGCAGCCAGCCCAGGCTCTGCTGATCACCTCACCCTTCCCTCTCATCTGGTCAGTGGGCAGATTAATTCCTCCCCGCCCATCTGAATGCCACCCACAGACTTGCTCAGTTCTGGACAGATTCGGCCCTGCTAGTCTACCGGGCTGTGCCTCAGGCCTCGCTGGTTGCCCCTGCTCTGCCCTTGGGCATATTCCTTGGTCCAGCTGCTCTCAGCCTGCCCTGAGCAGACCAGGCTGAGGTGTCCTGACCGTACTTCTGGCTCCTTGTCTGGACAGTGGCTTCCATTAGCACGCGTCCTCTGGACTCCACTCTTACCCTGTCCCCTTCCATCAGGGACTCTCGGGGAGTTAATGGGCATAGCACTACCCTCAAAGTTGTGACTAACTGTTAAGTCTGTTTTTCCCTTTGAGCCTCAGTGTCCCCATCTTTTACACCTCACGTGATTTTCATGAAGGATAAATCACTTGTAAACTCTGTGTGTGTGTGTATGTGTTTTCTACTAAAATTTGCAAAAACTCCAAGTAGTCACCACAGCCTTTATCTGTGAGTTTCTTCCAAATTATCGTCCTTGCCAAGAGTGGTACTGTGCACCCCATACTTCCTAAGGCAGTAGGGTGGCCCGGAGTTCCACAGCAGCCTGGCCAACACAGTGAGAGAGACCCTCATTCCAAAAACCAGCAGCTAGATGGTGGTAGTACCCGCCTTTAATCCCAGCACTACAGAGGCAGGGGTAGGTGGATCTCTGTGAGTTCCAGGACAGCCAAGGCTACACAGAGAGAAACCCTGTCTCAAAACAACAACAACAACAAAGCCCCTACACCCCAGGGACCCTTGCAATCTCGTACTCTGTAAGCTCCACCCTGCTGCTTCATTTTCTTCTTCTAATAATCACCTAACCAACACACACACACACACAGTCTCACTATGTAGCTCAGGTTGTCCTTGAACTCATGACGCTCTTGTCTTACTTTCAAGGGCTAGGGTCACATAGTTGCCACCATGCCTAGCCAGCTAACAGACCATACAGTCTACTCTGCCTTTGTGTCAAATATTTTACCCTCCACCAAAGATAAGAGATTTTCCTTAAAAAAAAAAAAAAAATCAATTCTTGTTCACTGCTTTCTAACCTACAACAGCCTAACTCCAAATATGCATTCCGTTAGTTGAGGAATGGAGACACACATGGCACTAGACCACACACAGATCATCGCAGCCTAAGGTCAGGTGCTTAAGGAAAAAAAAAAAAGAGAGAGCGGGCAGGAAGTAGCTTGGTTAGGCTGAGTCCTGAGCCTATCCTGATAATGACTTCCTGATCATGAGCTACCCTCCTATTGTCACCTATCACATGCCCCTGAGGCCAGCAGCCTTCCCAACCCTGCTTCCCCGGGACATTTCCTCCCATTCCTCAGCCCAACACCATTCATTCTCCCCTTGAGGCTAGGCCTTGCCTAGAATGTTCTGGGGCCCACCTGTCCTGGGCGAATGCCTGCCGGACTCCCCCTTTACCTGACTGAGCTCACCTGGGGGAGCCTAGGCAGGCAGTCCCATCCATCCCTCCTTCCCAGACTTGAAGGCTTTAAGCCCTGGGCAGTGCCTCAACCCTGCATGCCTCGCGCTCCAGGAGGTCAAGGAGGAAGACTGCAGCAAGTTCAAATCTGAGGGCAGCCTGAACTCTACAGGTCACTCTTGTCGCTGTTTTTCTTTTAACATGTTTGAGCATGAGCACACACATGTGTTTACATGCACACTCGCACATATACAGTCTTGTCCCCTTCTGTCCCTTCTTTGTTATTCTTGTCCCTCTGGACCAGGGCTTCCTCATTCCTCTGGTGGATCGATCCCCGACCCCAGCCCCCAAGGAGTTTGAATCTTGGTGATAAAGAAATGTGGCTCCAGCCAGGGAGTGGTGGCGCACGCCTGTAATCCCCGCAGAGGCAAGCTGATCTGTTGAATTTGAGGCCAGCCTGATCTACAAAGCAAGTCCAGGACAGCCAAGGACTACACAGAGAAACCACCTGTCTCGAAGAAGAAAGGAAAGGTTAGTAGTGTTTTCATTTTCCTTCACTTTTGTCAGTAAATGTGTGTGCACATGTGTGTGGTTTTTTCTGATTAGCTGTGTTTCTTCGGGGATGTAACTGTACCTCTAGGAACCCATTTCCTACCTGTAAAATGAGGCTGATACACGCTCTGCCTCCTGACGCTGAGCACGCGGTGAACACCAGCCCACATTGTGACATTTTATTGTGTTGCTCATCTCCATCCTAAGAACCCCAGCCTGCTCAATTCTTCCTTTCTGAACAGCCCCCTACACACAATTCTTTCCAGAATATGATGAGAAGACAGCTCAAATGTTCAGCCCTTTACTATCTGTAGTGGTTGGAAACTTGTGTGGGACCCATCAGGTTCTTTCTATATATTATTGCTAATTAATTAACTAACTAACTAAATCCTCAGCATACCCTAAAAAGTTGGAGACAGCTACTATTATGTTCGTTTTACTGACAACCAAGGCCATACACCAGGAGTAGGATTTAACGATTTGGTTTCTCTCTCTCTCTCTCTCTCTCTCTCTCTCTCTCTCTCTCTCTCTCTCTCTCTCTCTCTCTCTCTCTCTGTGTGTGTGTGTGTGTGTGTCGGGGATGCCTTCCGAGGCCAGATGATGGTGTCGGATCCTCCAGATCTGGTGAGCTGCCCAACACGGGGACTAGGGACTGAACTTGGGTCCTGAGCAACACGTGCTCTTAGCCCCTGAGCCATCTCTCTAGTCACAGGAAGATGATTTAAAAGCAGGTTGTTGTCTGACTCCAGCACTGGGCCTGCCACAGCCCGCCCTCCACCCTCTGAGCTCTGGCGTGGGACTCTAGTTCTTCGGGCGTTGGACACTGGCTGGCCTCTGCTTTGGAGCTCAAAACACTTTGTATTTTACCTCATGAAGCCTGATAAAACCCTGGAGCACCAGTCCTGTAATCTTCCTCCGTCCTGACAGATGAGGAAACCGAGCAACTATAAGCAACACAGGACCCAGATGGAAACTCTGAACTCTATCATGACGTAGTTGACGTTTGAGATTTTTTTTTTTCTCTCTCTCACTGGCACAGCACTTGAGAACCATTTACACACATCAACTTTATTCTTCCAATGGGACAAGGAGCTTTGCGAGGACAACCGATTCTCCTGTGCCCACTTCTGGTAGCCTACGCTGCATCGGTGGAGCCGTGCTCCACTAAGGATCCCTAGCCAGGGACACCTGCTGTTAATTGTACTGTGCCCTCCCGTCAGGCCCTGATTGGTGAGCCAGCTCTGCCCTTCCAAAAATACTTAAGTTGGTGAAGTCTGCCTTTTAGCCAACATGGGAGGCTTCCCAAAGACACCTTTTCTCTGTGAGTTTGTGCCTCCCATCCCTTAACTGAAAGAACCAGGGATGCTGTGGCGGCGGGGTGGGGTGGGGGGACCACAAGGACACCACAGGATAACATGGTGGTTCCAAATGAGAACCTTGACCCCAGCACCCCAAGCCCATACGTCCTGGCTTCCGGTCCTGCAGCTCTTCCAAGCCTTGCCTTTGGGATGCAGGAGGTGTTGGCCCTGTCCTGTCCAGTGTCCCCTACCCACTACTCTCCCAAATCTGGGAACTGAGTTAATAAGACTTGCCCAGGTGTATGCCTGAGACTGTGAAAATATCAACCCCTACAGATACTATTTTCCAAGTTTACTTTATAAAGTATAGCCTGGCATGGTGGCTCACTCCTTTTAAGCCCGGCACTTGGAAGGCAGAGGCAAGGCGGATCTCTGAGTTTGAGGCCAGCCTGGTTTAGAATGAGTTCTAGGATAGCCAAGGCTACACAGAGAAACCCTGTCTTGAAAAACAAAACAAAACGAACAAAAACACCCTAAGATATTAGAATGTTTTTAACTGAAAGGAGTAAAACAGAGGCCATGGGGGCTAGTGTAGAAAACAAGACCACAGAGGCGATCGGTGGCCGGCTGATGGCCATGTGAATATCTGCTTGTAAAACTCTAAGTGTTTGCTAAGCCCAGGGTGTGGGAGCAGCTCAGTGGAACAGAATGTGCTCTGTGTACATGAGGTTCTGGGTTCAATTCTAAGCACCAGGAAAAAAAAAAAAGTATTTCATAGGAGTAGGGCCCCCTGCCATGGAAGGCCTCCTAAGGCAGGCCACAGAGCGCCTCAGCCACAAGCAGTCAAGTGCAGAAGCTCAGGGAAGTCATGAGATTGCAGAAACCTTATCGCTGGGGAGGCCACTGTGACTCCGCAGCCCATATCCTCCCGAGCCAATCAGTGGACCTGGCCTCCTGAATCCAGGCCTTGTGTGTCTTAGTTGCTGTGTGACCTGAGGCAAGTCACTTGTCCTCTCATAGGCCTCACTTCCTGTCCCCTATCAGTGATAATTGAGGTCATATCCATGGATGTGTCACAGGTGCTCGGCCTTGGTTGTAACCTAGCAGGACAAGAATGTTAGCTGAGCACAAGGACGGCAGAGAGCTCTCGGTAAAATCTGCCATCCTCCTGCCTCTGAAGTTCTCCAACAGCTTCAAAATACCACCCAAAGCAAGTTCCCTTTCATTACCCCACAACACTGAGACTGTGGATTGGTGAATAGGCAGGGTTCAAGTTAGGCCCCTCAAGGTCACACCACTGTAGCTGAGGCCCGAAGGCAGTCCCGGAGAGCAGGAGGGGGAAAGAGCCCCTTGGGGAAGAAGCGGAGGCCATGGAGAAGACCCTGTGGTAGGAAACGTCAAGGGGGAGAGAGCTGCTCCCCAGACCCACAGCTAACCCAGTATCGCCTGGCCAGGCCTTCTACCCTTCTGAAAGGCAAGAGGAACCAGTGGTAGCAAGTTAGGATAAGAGATTAACTCTGTAAATTAATTAAAATAAACAGCAAATTAAATACAGCAAAATTAAAATAGCACAGGAAATTAATTCTCCCAGCCCCACCTCACAGGTGAGATGTTTAAAGGGCCCCTCGCAGCCCAGAGGATCCAGGGCATCTGAGAGGGGGCATGTGGCAGATCGCTTACCTCACGGTACACCTCTGACAATCCTGAAGATCATGCCAGAACACACCCCTCCCCCCCAAGCCATTCACCTGGTTCTGATACCCCAGTCAGCCTCCTGGCTCTCTGCCCCCGACCCCTGCTCTGTCACCGGGAGGAAGGGCCCAGGTCAGAGACTAGGTACTATGTCCTCCTGGGCACATGGCCAATAGCCACTGCCACACAAGTTAGGGCAGGACAGAAGAGGGACATGAGCCCTCTCTTTTGGGTCCTTTTTAGGGCGTGGAGTCAAGACTCCAGAAAGCCCTGTCTTCTGTGCGGGCTCTGGGCTCCCTTTGGCGTGTCTAAAATCCCTCTCCGGAGACCCCTCACTCTCGAAGTCCACTTGGGAAGAAAGCTCTACTGAGGCCCAGAATCCAAGCCAAAGATGTTCACTCCAGTTGGCTAGCCCAACCCTCACATGACGCCAGTGTTTCCTCCCACACAAGACAACAGCTTACTTTACAGATGGGGAAACTGAGGCCAGGGCAAGCATGTGGTGGGCCGGAAGCCGGATCCCAGGGGTCACGTTTCATGTTACCGTCAACACTTAGGGTCTGAGTGAAACCCGGCTCCACAGTGACCCCTCCCCTCCTCAACCCCAAGCTACAATCCCATCACCTTGTGGCCCACCCAACAGTAGATGAAGGGACGCCCTCTCCTTAGTTCGTGCCCTCTGGCTGTTGATGACAGATAATGAACGGTTCTTCCTGAAGTTCCTCCCGCAACCTTGGCCTGCCCAGATACTAGCAGTTTACCCCTAGCTCTACAGGCCACGCAGGGTCCTGACACTTGCCTCCTTTAAGCAATCAGGATGTTCCACCTGCCAAGGCACTTTCTACTGACTGCTAATGTCATCAAATGGTACTGTGTGTCCCAGCACCTGGCATGGTACCCAACCCTCTGGATCTGGTGTCCTCCACTGTGTCTAACTGATATCTGACCATAGTGGCCTCTATTTGCTGGCTATTTACAAGCCTAGCGCCACCCGCACTGTCCCATTCTCGCGCTATGGTCCTTGCTCACAGGGGCAGGCCTCACAGTGCTGGACCTGGAACCACACTGCTTCTTGTCTGTACAGGAATCTCCACTTCCGTGCTGCATGCTACTTCTAGGTGAGAGCAAATCACCTCCCACCTATGCAACCCTCCCGAATAAGCCACCTGTGACCCCGGGGTGGGTGTGGGGGGGAGGGCCTGAAGCAGGACAGCAAGTTCCTGGGCTACACAATGAATTCTTGGCTAGCCCGAATCACAGGGGGTGACCTTGCCTCAAAACAAGAAGGCGGGGGTGGGGTGGGGTGGGGAGACAGACCAAGAAGGCCAAGTGTGGCACCTCCAGCCTTTAATCCTAGCACTCCAGAGGCAGAGGCGGGAGGAGCTCTATGAGTTCCAGACCAGCCAGGACTATACAGTGAGACCCCGTCTTTAAAACAAAACAAGGGCTGGAGAGATGGCTCAGAGGTTAGGGGCACAGACTGCTCTTCCAGAGGTCCTGAGTTCAATTCCCAGCAACTACATGGTGGCTCACAACCGTCTATAATGTGATCTGATGCCCTCTTCTGGCCTGCAGGTGTATGTGCATGCAGAACACTATATATATAATAATAAATAAATCTTTATTAAAAAATAATAAATAAACAAAAAAACCCACACACACAAAACCCAAACGTCTCCAACTACTGGTTTCCATTCTGTCCTAAACCAGATTATGAGGCTAAGGACTTCCTGTATCTTCTTGTGGTTCACTGGACAAAACTCTTACCACCTGAGCAGGTTAGCCATTCTGTGCCACCTGGCTTCTGGCCACTCTGAACCTCTCCTCTGCTCTCTGAGTGAACTACCCTCTCCCAGCACACCAAAGTTTGATTCCCTTCAGGCTTTGCGCATGCTGTTCCCTCTAGCTAGAACACCCTTCCCACAGTGTTTCTTTCATGACTTTATACATATCCCCAAGAGCCAAAGATCAAGGCTTCCCTTCCACTTGAGGAGAAAGGCAGAAGCAACAAACAGCCAGGTTGGTCAGAGAACTTGGAATGAGAAAAGAACCTATGCCTGTCTTTGTTATCAGTCTCTCCTGGGGTTTCACCCATAAACAATGCGCAAGCAATGTGTGTTAAGCGAGCGAGTGTTCCATACACACTTGTTGACTAGACAGAAAAAAAAAAAGAGACAAAAGAATACAAGGCCACAGGATGGAGGTGGAGGAGAGACTGAGGCTAGGAAGGCCAAGGACACAGTGAAGAGCAGTGACAAACGCCATGCCACGAGGGCCACATCTGCCGCTCAGCTCCACTCCTGGCAGCGGGAGTGTTTATGAGAGACAGAGGAAGGAAAGTGATGTGAGGCTCAGGAAGTGTGTGTGTGTGTGTTGCATTTGTGAATTAACCTGTGTAAGAAGGCAAGGAG
The DNA here is from genome assembly GCF_964271855.1 of Acomys minous. Taxonomy (NCBI): domain Eukaryota; kingdom Metazoa; phylum Chordata; class Mammalia; order Rodentia; family Muridae; genus Acomys; species Acomys minous. The sequence continues at coordinate 108,661,919 of NC_140487.1, read as the reverse complement.
GTATTTGGTGGGGGTGGTGGGGAGCTCTGTCCAAGAAAGCCGTGAAAGGCTGTGGGTCTGTACGGTGTCTTAAGTGGGGAAGACTGTGTGTGCGCGTCCAACACACACATAGGATGCTGTATGCACCTGCCTGGAGTGACACATATCTGCAGGAAGGAGGAATGGCTGAGGAAGACAGGGGAGGGGACACATGACTGAGGGGGTGAGGCTGTAAGGGGGACTGCTGTTAAGACTGCAAAAAGGAAGATGATGTCCCTGTGAGCTTGGCCAACATCGAAGTTCAGAGGTGTCAGGGTTCTGCTGGGGGTGTGGCCTCTACCACAGGCAGGCTTGGTGCCAGAGGTGGGGGCCCAGGGTTGGGGGGCTCTCATGGAACAGAAGATTCCTCAGAGCCTCTCAGGTGCCAAATCACTATGTTTCTAAGCAGGGAGGCTGGGAAAGAGGCCCAGATGTGCATGTGCCTCCACATCTGTCCACAGCAAAACCTCTGGGCATTTATTTGTCTTTGTCTGTGTCCGGGTGTGCACGCCTGTGCTTGTGTGAGCCCTGCCAGCCGTGTGTCTGCGCTTGTCTTTGTCTGTATGTATCTAGGGCCTTTGTCTAAGAGTGTGGCTGTTGGTCTGTGCCTGTCTGGGTGGCAGTGTCTGGTTTTGTGTGTCTATCTGTTTCTATGGGGTACCATGTGCCCTTGACTGCATGTTTAAGGGGTGGATGCAAGAGACCTCTTGGGCTGCCTGTCTGCATCTGTAGGTCCGGGTGGCCTTACTCTGAAGACACACTATTTGAAAGCCGGGGATCTGAGGCTCTGGTGTATCTGAGCGTGTGCCAATGTGTCTCTGCGTGAGCCGCTCTGTGTATTGTATGTAGCACAGCAATGCTCTGTGTGTGTGACACTGTGGATGTGTGTGTGTGTCTGTACCTCTGCGTGTGGGTGTCTGTGTGTGTGTGTGTGTGTGTGTGTGTGTGTGTTGGGTGTGAGGGGTTTGTCACAGACTAGTGAGCAAGTTAATCTCAGACTCCGTGACACGTGGAATAAAATCACGCTCCCATAATGGGATCATTCGTCTTCCTGTCCAGGGAGAGAACCAGACTCTTCGCCCTCCACCCTGGGGGCGCCAGTGGGGCCAGGGCCAGCCCCCAGCCCCCACTCAGGCCCCTTCAGGCCCTTGGCACCCTACCCCCACCCCTCCTCTGCTGCAACAGGCTCATTCGGCCTCCAGAGTGCCCTGGTGCCCACTGTGGACTGGGCAAGGCTCCAGGACATGTGACTGGGCCTTAGAGGCCTGTCCTGGGCCCCCCCCAGTCCCACCCACTGCCAAGGAGGGCTCTGCCCCAGATGGGAGAGGGGGGGTGCAGGAAGGAATCTTTGAGCCCCTCCTCCTCCTACTCCTCCCGGAGGGGAGGGATGAGGCAGGCCCCGCCGGGATTTTCCATCTCAGCAACAAGATTCCTAGTGAGCAGGCTGAGGGGTTTGGCAGGGCGCCTGCTGGAGACCCGCCCTCACCCGCCAGGACGCCTGGGTCCCCAAGGCCTAGCAGCAACGGGTTCCCTGGGGAGCTGGGAGGGCCCCAGAACTCCAGCCTACAGTTGCCTGGGCCTGTGGGAAAGAAAGCCAGACCCCTGCCTTCCAACCAAAGATGGCTCCCCAGCTGCCCCCCCCACCCCACCCCCCCACCAGGCAAACCACCACCCTTCCTCTGGCCTCCTTGAAGCCTGCTTTCCCAGGCCAGCTACCAAACACCGCCCTGGCCTGACCTCAACACACACTCTGCTTGGGTTCTAAGGCTCCCTCCAGGTCTCAGGGCTTACAGGGCAGGGTAGCACTTCTCTTCTCAAGTCTTGGCTGGGGGGTGGGGGTGGGAGGGGCGGGTGAGGTCCCTCAGGCCAAGCTTATTTATGAGCCTTGCATCTGTGAAATCCTCTTGGTCTCGGCTCTCCTTCTGGTCTGAGCTGAGAGGTACCAGCTGGGGAAACTGAGGGAAATAAAGCCCCTCTCCCACCGCTGCCCGTCACAAGGCCTCTTCATTTTTTTCCCTCAGCAGTGGTGCACCTCTGCTTTCCCCCCACAAGCGAGCGCAACGTCAGAGGGGTGAGCCTCCATCAGAGGGCGAAGAGAACGGGCAGGTGGGCTCTCTCAACTCCCAGCACCGTGGGGACGGGCAGCTGGAGAGTAGGTTTGGTAAGGGATTAACGGTTGAAGAGGAACCAAAGGCGCCAAGACTTACGAGCTTCATTCTCCCTCAAATTCCCCTCCATGTCCCCCAGTCCCAGCCTGGTCCCTCCAGGGTTGTGCTGTGGCCCCAGGCCAATGTCAAGGCCCCAACCCATCCATCAGCTGTTGCCAGGGAGTTTCCAACCCAGCAGGTACCAAAGGGAGGGGCTTAACTGACACTAGGGGCTCAGATGGATGGGAGGGGGCATGGCCCCAAAGAGTCAGCCAACAACCCCGCACCCTCCCAAGAGTGGAGGGGGGGCTCCAAACCTCTAGGGAAGAAACTAGGAGGAGGTACCTCCCAGGCCTGTTGCCACTCTAAGCCCCACCCTTTCAACAGGCCCAAAGGCCTGGGATCCTTGAGAGGCCCTACAAGCTCATTGGGGTGTGTGACCTTGGGTGGCTTCTATTCCTCTCTGGGCCCCACCACACACTACAGGAAGTGGCTCTGACAGACCAGGTATTCTCCATTTAGCTCAGCCCCTTCAACACTAAGCCCTGCCCTCTTCTCCAGTGCAAGAAAGTCCACAGAATCTGGGCCACATGGGGTGAGGTGGCTGAGGCAAACCAGCTGAAAGTGACTGAAGTCATCCAAGCCAGTGAGTGCTAAAGACCCAAGATTATTATCCCCCCTAGATCCATGTATCTGAGGCTCTGGTAGAGGGGTAGAGTCTGCCTGCACAAGGCTTGAATTCCACCTCCCCCCCCAACCCCCCCAACCCCCCCCCAGACATGGTTTCTCTATGTCCTGAACTCATTTGGTAGACCAGGCTGACCTTGGAACTCACAGAGAGTCCCCCTGCCTCTGCCTCCAGAGTGCTGGGATTAAGGGCCTGCGCCACCACCGACCAGTTTACAAGGCTTGAATTTTACTGACTAGAGTGGTGGCTAAGAGGACAAGCTCTGGGGACCCGAGGGAGTTAAAGTCCCAGCTCTGCCACTAACTTGCTGTGTGAATTCCCTCATCCTCTCTGGGTCTCAGGCGTTGCATCTGTAAGATGGGGTTGCGAAGCCTCCCGCACAGGACTGTTGAGTCCAGCCGAGTAAGCGCAACCACATCGCAGTGCCTGACACACAGTGGGTGCTTCATGCCATATTAACATAAATCCAAGTGGCTAGAGGCGAAGGAGGAGGGAATCCAGATGTGGCTGGAGGATTAAGCCAAGCTTCTCCTTGTGCTAGGTTTTGACCTCAGATCCTTAGCCCAGGAAGGCCAGCCAAATTCTTGGAAGCCCCCCAACTGTCTCCCCTATTCATTAAAGGCCTCTCATTAGTGAGCCCGGGCACCTGCCCCTCCATGCGTAATAAGTCTCATTAGTATCTTAGCCCCAAGCTCTGAGCCCAGAGTCTATATGTGTGCACACACGCATGAGGGTGGGGAGGGGGGCCGCAACAGGCCACCAGCCAGGAGACAGCATCCTCACCAACCACACCCCCCTGCCTGTCATCCACAGGGCCCGTCACCACCCAGCTTGTCACCTGCCTGCCTCACACCCGCACCACCTGTCACCCACCCAGGCTTGTCACCCACCCAGCCCATCACCTGCACCACCTGTCACCCACCCAGCCTGTCACTGAAGCCGCCTGACAGGCATCTGGGTGGGGGACAGGAGATGGGAAGAGAAGCCCACAGAGGTGTAGAGAGCTGGGGGCCCCAGAGACCCTGTGGGACCCCCACTTCTACACGGCATCCTGCAGTATCTCCATGGCAACCTCTCAGCCGCAACCACTTTCCCAAACATCCCCCGCCTGCCCCCCCCCCAAGGCCCTGCTCTTAGCTGAGCTGAGGCTGAGAAGAGCCTGAGTGACAGCAGAATGGGGCAGGAAGGAGGGGGTTCATCTACTGGATGGCCTTGGCCATCTTTTCCGCCCTTGGACTCGGTTACTCCATCTGCAAAATGGATGGGGCCGGAAGGTGAGGCCTTTGGAGAGCAGGCCTGGATTGGCTGAGCTGACTGCCAGTTAGCCCGTGAAAGCTGGGAGGTGGGACAAAAGGGGGAGGAGGAGGCGGGGGATTCTGGGCTCTTCCATAGTCCTTTGCCAAGGTCCCACAGCCCAGAGTGGCTAAAGGCACCACACTGCATGACCCAAGGTGACTAGGGGCAGGCTTGGCTCTCACCATTGAGCTGCATTATTCATGGAAGTGGAGCTGCAGCTGGGTTCTGGCCCTCTAGGGACCCGTGCCATGCTGGGATGGTGAGGACGGCACGGTTGCCTCCTCAGGAGAGGACTTGGGAGTCCCTGGTTCCCTTCAGGGCTGGCTGACTGGGGCAGAGGCTGCAGTGGCCATGGCCCTGCTGTCTGTCCCTCCCTACCTCACCCGCTCCCCAACCTCCTCTCCCCTCCTCCAGGCGGGCAGGGGTAGGATTACTTCTGCATGACTGCCCACTCCACAGGGTTCCGAGACCCTCCTGCCTGCAGCAATCTTTAAAATTCCTCCAGCCCAACCTCTCTTTCCCCGTTTCATTCGTTCGTTCTCCCTGCAGCGAATGCTCTGGAGTGTACCGCAGTGTACCTACTGCTGCTGTGCTGCTGCCACCACCACCGACACCACTACCGAGCAAGCAGGGGCTCGCTTGTGCCCAAGGACAAAGATGGACCCATCCTCATGGTCCAGCCCCACATCCCTCAGACCCTCCCCCTGCCCCCCCCCACCATACCCCCACCCCTCGCCTCCTGCCCTTGGTACTGACCCAATCCCACAGACCACAGTTACCACTGTGGGTCAGGCATACCAGCTGTACCAAGGTGGATGGGCCGTAGGTGCAAACACACCTGGTGACACTTGGAGTGCCTGTCCGTGTCTAGAGTGCCAGACCCTGGCTGCTCCATCTCAGCCAATGACTCCTTTCCCCATCTCACCAATCCCTGCTACCCACAGGGTGGGCAGAACAGCTAGGTCAAGCTAGTGCCTGTGACTCCCAAGGGCACAAAGGCAGGAGATGGATCCCTCTGAAATCTGTAAGGCCCTAATGTAGCCTGCAACCTAGGATCCGCTAAACTGGGGCCTAGGCAATGTTTTGGGGACCTCTCCCACAACAATATAGCTGTTTCCTTTTAGGATTTGGGGGTCAGGGATGTCCTCAATGAGCCTTCTCTCAGCAAGAGCTACCAAGGACCCTCAGGAAATAAGTGAGTTGGTGGGGGGAGATGTAATACACACACACACACACACACACACACACACACACACACACACCTCCATCCCTAAAGCAGGCAGAAGCAGCTCGGGCTCTAAATCACTCTCCTCATGCTGCCCTCTGAGGCGGATTCTGTGCATCTGTAATTAGGGGGTGGAACAGATGGTGGAGATTCCGTTTAAAATCATGCATCTAGTAAAGTAACCTTCACTGTCGGAACTGACTGCCAGGGAGACCAGGCCCCACAGCCTAGATCTGTGGGGGGCTTATCAAGCCAGCACTCTCCCACCATCCCTTTCCCAAAGCCCTGTCCCTCTCAGGTATTGGGGGTGGGGGGAACCTCTGACAGGGTTGCGAGGTGGGAGTAACTTCCCTTACACCCTCCTCCCCCCCCCACCCCCCACATGCATGCCAGAGCCCAGGCGAAGCTAAGGCGCTCAAAGAGTTCTTGGCTGAGAGTGCAGGGTGACCAAGTGCCAAGTGGCTCTGCCTTAGTCCCCAAAGGGGCTCAACTCTCCAAAGCTTAGGCCAGAGAGTGTCCCACAGCCCAGGATCTGGGGGGCGGCTCTGAACCAGATGTCCAGTCTCACTGTCCAGGAATGAAAGGCCTGGGGCAGTGAGGGTTGGAGACGGCTCCCCAGGCAGAGGAGGCTCTGGGAAGTGGAGGAGGCTTGGGCAGCAGACAGAGAGCAATGCGTGTGAAAAGGCAAGGCTGTCTGGGGGTAAGGAGCCAAGTGGGGGAGGGTGTGGTGGAATGTGTGGCTGGTGGGAGTGAGGGCTGCAGAAGAAATGAGGCTGAGAAGCAGGGTGTGTGACAGGGTGTCATGGGGGTGCCGGGGAAGCTGAGCAGCTACATGTGAGCTGGAAGGAGCGAATGGGTCGGGGCAGTGACTGGGCAAGGCCGTGCATGTTACAGACGAGCAGAGTGTGTGTTCGGAGAAAGGTGTAGGAGCAGCCTTGTGCCTTTCCAGGGTTGAGCCTAGAATCAGAGCCAGGCTAAGTCTTGGGGGGGGAGCCCCGCTAGGGCTAAAGCAGGGCTGCCTAGGAAAGTGTGGGAGCCGGGGAGGGGTGTGAATGCGTGCACATGCCTGCTGAGGAAGGCACTAGGAGCTCTGAGGGCCTTGGGAGGTACACAGGAGCTGACGCGAGGAGGTGTAGGGGTTCCCACCTGTCTGTAGGCTGTCAGGCTTTAGCTGGGGGTAAACGTGTGTGTGTGTGTGTGTGTGTGTGTGTGTGTGTGTGTGTGTGTGTGTGTGTGTGTGAAGATGCTGGACGTGAAATCTGTGCACATGAGGGCTGTAAGCAGGTCTTGGGTGTATCTGGTAACGTGTTGGGCCTGGAGAAGGTTCCGATGCGCTTGGGAGTGTGGTAGAAGCGTGTGTGTTGGGGTGACTAGAAGTCACTAGAAAAAATTAGGGCTTGGTGACATGCTAGGACCGCACTGTATCTGGAAAGAGGATGTAGCAGTGTTTCTGGACAGGTTACGGTGAAGGGAACGGGGATATAAGGTGTGGAAGTGTCGGAGCTAAGAAGAAAGGCTGCGGGTCTGAAGACGTAGCAGGGCTGCACTGGGCTACAGAGGCTGTGTCTGGGGAGATGCCAGCAGCCTTAGGACAAGCATGGGCCCCTGGTGTCGGAGATGCTGGAGCCGAACCAGGCTCCCAGTGTTTGGGGAGGGGTTGCAGCTACAAGGGTAACTGTGTGGTGTTTGTACTGGACTGGGGGGGGGCGTGTTGGCTATGCGCACGTGAGACAGTTGGCTATCAAGGAGGTGTTGGTGCTGAGTGCTTGTGTGTAGAAGTGCTGGGGTTCTGTGTCTGTAGGTATGCTTGGAGTTGTCGGGGCTCTGAGCATATACGGGGGGCACCGGGGTTGCAGTTAGGGGGTCCTGTGCTCAGAGAGCTATTAGGAACTAACCGCATGGTGAGAGGAAGGGGGACAGGCCTCTGTGAAGACGAAAGATAGAGAGCCCTAGCCTTTGCTCAGGGGTTCACCTGTGGGGACTGCTCCCCTAAAAACCGTCTGCTGTGGGGTAGCTGCCCACCTGTACTGGGACCACACTGTTGAGACAGGCAGGTCCATCTGGCTCTACGAGAAGAGCTACCTCCTGGATCCCTGGGGGGGGTCGGGGTCGGGGTTGGGGTTGGAGTGGGGGGGGGTGCAGCAGTCTCAGCTCACCCATCTGCTTTCAGATGGTCCAAGCAGAAGCCTCCACAAAGCTGCCTGGAGGGCGTCACTGTGTTTGAAGAGGCTGGGGGTGGGGAGAACTGCACAGGAACAGTCCTTATGGAGGCCTCTTTGAAAAACCACTGCCGCCAGGCAAGAGGAAGCAGGACGGGGACGGGCATGTCTGTCCCTGGGCTGTCTGTGAGGGTCAGTGCCCAGCTGCAAGGCCCCTTGTAGACCTTCTCATGTTTTTATGCTGATGGGCCCCATCCAGGTAGCACTAAGGCCTTGAAAACACCCATCCAAGCCGGGAAAAGAGGCACAGCTATAATCTCCCCTATGCACGCCCCCTGAGTTCAGACACACGCACACACGCACGCACGCACGCACGCACGCACACTCTTCCACATACAACACGTACCACACCACTGCACCCTCACATATGCAGCTCCTCCGCAGGCCCCTGACTGAACCTTCAGACATAGGCGCACAGCATCAAGCTACTTGTCTCTGTGAAAGCCAGGACAGCCACACACCATCTTGTCAAGGCAACCTAAGTCAAGGTTCCTTTTTTTTTTTTCCTTCTTCTTTTCCTTTCTTTCTTTCTTTCTTTGGTAACACTGGAAACTGAACCCCGAGATCTTGTGCGTGCTAGGAAAATGCCCCATCACCAAGCTATACAGCCCCTCTGCACACATCCTCACCCCATAAACTTAGCATCCACACTGAAGCCTGCCAAGCAGTTACCACACACATACCCCGGCTCACGTGTGCGCGCTCGGTCTTTCTCACATGCTCCATGACAGACTGATGCGTGTTCATGTTTGTGTGCACACGCACCCCCTTTCCCACTCCCCCGGACCACCTTTGTGTCCAGGTTATTCCCCCTGCCTACCCACTGCATCAGAGTAGGGGAGCCCCTCTGTGCTCAGGCACGACTCTCACTGTATGTTGTCAGGGTTTGAGTTGCGGCAACACATCCTGAGACCTCGCCATCATAGGCCTGTGTGTCACCACCTGGACTGCTAAGGATGTTACAGGCCAAGAAGCAGAACGGATGCAAAGCTGAAAGCACCAAGTCACAGAAGGTGCCAGTACGTACAGGTGGGAGTGTAGGGGAGCACGTTTACACAAAGGAGACCTCCTCCAGGGAGTTGGTGAGCGTGGAGGGACCTTTCCTGAGAGACAAGAGAGCCGTGTGTGTTTCTGGGGGGGGGGGGGGACGGTCAGAAGGACCCTCTCAGCAATCCCCCCTTCCAATAGAAGAGCAGAGGGGAGGGGCCTCCACAGGGCTTTGCTCTCTCTCCCTCTCTCACTGACCTCTTTTAGCAGCTGGAAACTGAGGGGGGGTAGGGGGCTGGAAGGAATGGAGACTTGGCTGGCCTGGGGGTTTGGGGAGGGACGAGGCAGAAAACACCTTCCAGATTCTCATCAAATTCCTGTTTGTGGTTTGTAGCCTCCAGTCAGTCTCAGCGTGTGTCTCTCTCTCTCTCTCTCTCTCTCCCTCCCTCTGCCCCCCCCCCCCGGGTTTCCCCCTTTCTTTATCTCTTCCTGTTTCTCAGTCTCTCCTCATCATTCTCTTTGCTTAACCTGTCTCTTTGGCCTTTCCATTCTTCTCACTCCTCTCTCTGCCAGCACCTCTGTCTGTCCATCTCTCCCTGTCCTAGTCCATATGTCCGTCTCTCTCGGTCTGTCTGTGCGTGGGTGTCTCTGTCCATCTGTTCTACCATCCATCTGTCTGTGTTAATCCTTCTAAAGGTACCTAGTCTGTCTCTGTCTCTCTCTGTCTCTGTCTCTGTCTCTGTCTCTGTCTCTGTCTCTGTCTCTGTCTCTCTCTCTCTCTCTCTCTCTCTCTCTCTCAACCTCCTCCAGGTCAGCGAAGGCCTCCCCTGGCTCAGAAGGTGGAGAGGGGCTATAGACCTGCAGCTTCTGGCTTCAGTAGCATCTGGGCTAAATGGGGGAGCTGGGGCAATGCCAGCTGCCGAAGTGGCCCCTCCCCTAGGCTCCCAGGCCAAGGACCCCAGAGCAGAAATAAGAGTGAAGGCACGGCTTTATCTGCCAGCGGGTCAAGCGGGGGGGGGGGGGGGGGCAGGGGGCAGAGGAGCAGGGGGAGGGTCTCACTCTACCCTCCCTTCACTATCCTCCCAAGTCCACCTTCCTTAATGGCCTAGCCAATGGGAGGGACACTGCTCCTGGGAGAGGGAAAGGCTAGCCCTAAAGGGAAGGAGGGGCTGGGAGCCAGGGCTTCCTGTCAGCTGGGCAGGAGAGGCTCTTTCCCTCCTCCTTTCCAGGCAGTCTCTGGGGACCCCCTCCTTCTCTGGTCCCAGCTCCAGGCACTAGGGGCTATACTGACAGCTCCTGTCAGTTCTGTGAGGCCATTTCTACCTCCTATCTACCTGAAGGATATGGGGTGGGATGATGAATCACGCCAGTGTCGCCCCAGAAACAGCAGAGGTTGGTTTGGATGATGTGTAGCGCTGGTCCAGTCTAGGCACTGACCATCCTGAGAGGCACAGAGCAATGTACCTACCACAGCCAGATCAGCACCTACCCCTCCATACACACACACACACACACACACACACACACACACACACACAGTGCCTTAACGCCACCGCCCACTCCCCAGTCCCTACTGCAGTGGCACACACCCAGAGATCGGCTGCCGACCGTGCATTCCCAGCAGGCTCCAACAGTGCCCCAGCACCCAGCCGTCATCTTGAGACCACACCTCCCAACATTCTTCCAGGCCTCTGCGTTCACTCCACTCCCTCTTCCAACAGCTCACAGTTCAAGTCCCATAATTGACCGGGGGCGGTGGGGGGGGGGCAGATGGTGTGGGGACGGGACATGAGGCAGAAGAGGAAGACATTGGGAGGACACTATCATCCTCTTGAGACCCTGGGGTCAGATCAGCAATGAGACTCAACAGAGTTGCAGAAAGAACAGAATATGGCTCCTTCCTGACCCACCTCAGGCAAAGTCCATATTGGCTGCACCCTGTAGTGTCGTTGGGCTGGGGCCAGGGGCTGGCTGCCTCCCTCTCTCCTCAGCTCTCCTTGCCCCTGGCTGGGCGCTCTCTCTCTCTCTCTCTCTCTCTCTCTCTCTCTCTCTCTCTCTCTCTCTCTCTCTCTCTCTCTCCCCTTCAGAGCACCCCTCCCTGCCCTCTCCCTCCAAGCGCTGGCTCTCACATCCTCAGCTCTTGGAAGCCTGACTCACTGTTTCCCCTCCTCTCTCCCCTCCCTCCCTCACTCTTCTGGCAGCAGTGCCTCCCCCTCCCCTGAGGGGGCTCTGGCCACAAGGGTGCCTGCCTGCTCTTCTCCCCAGGCTCCAGGCCCCCTTTGGGCCAAGGCGGCCCCCTGCAGCTCATCTAGTTCTGCAGCTACAGCGAGGTAGGCTACGGGAGCCTGTGTCCCAGGCTGGCCTTGCCACACTAGCACTATCTGTGACTCTGGGCAAGCAACTCCCTCTCTGGATTTGGATTCCTTCTGTCAAGCACCAGGTGGGGGTGAGGGTGGGTTGTCCCAATGGAAGATGACGCACCTTTGGGGTGCTAAAGTCCCCCACTTTTATAACTTGGGTGTCTCCTAGCACAGGGTACCTACCAACCTGTGGAGTGTGCCACCTAGCCCAGGCCCCGCCCACAGGTCCCAAGAACTCAGCTCAGCTCCCAGACACCTGAGAAGGACGGAGAGGGAAGGCTGCTCTGAGGCTGGAAGGGTTAGTCAAGACCCCTGGAATCCCCCCCACCCGGCGCCCACGCCCCCTTTATTCCCTCTTCTCTTTCCCACCTGGCCTCCCCACTTCCCAGAGACAGTTGTACTTATCTTTCTGCCAGAAAAACAATCCTAGCACTCAATCATGGTGCGGGGGACTGCAGTGCCTCCTTGAGTCTGGCTAAAGGATAGAGGCGGTGGGGTGTGCCTGGGCTCTCTGAGGTTCCTGGGGTCCAGCACCCAGCTCTGAGATTCTGGCACTCCTTGCCTATTTTCCTTCCCCCTCTCTTCAATGGCTTCAGCCTCTCTCTTTCCTTCTCCCTCTCTTCAGCTGCATGTGGCTGTCTGGGTGGGCCCCCCTCACCCCCCCCCCCGCACTCTTGGGGGGGGGGGGCGCATCTGCTGGCATTAGCAACAGTATTACCCTTGGTTCATCTAGCAGTCCCCAGTCCACCACACCTAAGCTGTGCCCTTTCTCTCCATCCCAGGAGAGCCCGGCCACCAGAGACAGAGCTTGGCTCTATCCCATAATAGTGCATCTGCTTGACCTCACCCAGCCAGACCAGAAGGGCCAGGGCATCTGGCACACAGACATGGCACCCCCTGGTCTTGGGAGGCTTGCAGAAGACACGGAGCTCACTCACGCTCCCCCCCCAACATACATACATACACACACACACACACACACACACACACACACACATGCACACATGTAACCCTGGGGGTTGGAGGGGAAATGACCAAATCCAGGTTTGCTTGGAGGAAAGCCCTGTCCCATGGGCAGCAGTGGCATCCCTCTGGGGCACCCACCGGAACTGTCTTCTTCCAGGAATGGTCTGCCTCAGTCACAATCAGGTAGAGCCCCTGCCCCTTAACACCTTCCAGAATCCGAGTTTATACCTCTAACTGAGTAAACAAGAGACCTCTCCCTGCCAAGAACAAACGCCCACCCACCCCCACTTTGCCCGCCCCCCCACCCCCTCATCACCAAAGGCCCTACCAGTTGGGATGGGGAACAGTACAAAATAATCCCAGAAGCCTCACACACTAAAACTGAGAAACTAAACTGTTCGCTCACATTACCTGGGGGTGTCAGGGGCTCCCTGACCCCGAGACTTTGTTCCAGACACCACCCCCCCCCAGCCCAACAAGCATAATAAAACAGCAAAGTCTTTCTCTATGACAACAGACTTCTCCAAGCCCAGCACTCCTTCCGTCACTACCTCAGCCATAGATCACATTAAAAACTCACAGAGGGCAACTTAAACACATCACATTTGTTTCTCTCTATATTATTTCAAAAGTAACGGCATTAAAAATGGATTTTAGTACAGAAAATAAATATCAGCACGTGGGCCTGGAGCCCAGGCGGAGGAGAAAGCCCACCAGGGGGAATGTCCCCAAGGGCTTAGGCACAACTTAGGCACTGGCCAGGGAGGTGGCAGAGTGGTCAAATGGCACCCTGGAGATTCCTGGGGAGGGGGCAATGTCTGCCTTCCCTGGGGCACCTGCTCCAATGCCAGACCAGGTGGGAGATGAGTCACAGGTTTGGGTTGATGCCCATGGCCTCCCAAAGCTTATACCCTCACAAGTCACTGCCACCTCCGGAGGGTGGGAGCTCTGGGACCAGAAGTTTACCAATCTCTGGGGGTTACTCCAACTATTGACACAGGGGAAATGAATTCAACTTACTATCCAGTTTGATTTTCCATTACAATAAAAATAAATATACATCTGCTCAAAGGAAGGAGATAACAAGTGGCATGCATGTGCTACCTCGAGGGTCCCCCCACAGCTGAACACCGCAACCGAGCCTGCCTGCTCCCCCGGGCCAGGCGTGGGGGGCGGGGAAGGGTTGGGGGGTGGACACACTGGTAATCTTTCACTTACAGCCCTGGCTCACACAGCCACACACACCGGGCCACACTGAACAGGAACAAGTCAACAATAGAAACACCCTAAATGCCCCTGGCAGGACTCTGCCCAGGCCTGGGCTCATGCCCCTGCCCTGCCAGAGGCAACAGCAAGAGCGGACAGAATGTGGCCACCCTGACCCGGAGGCAAAGCTTGTCCTCACACCCTGAGCTCAGCCCAGGGAGCTGGGGCCAAGTCCCGCCTGACACCAACTGGTCCAGCGGGAAACGCCTGCCCAGCCAGACAGGCACAGGCCCCCCAAGGGTCCCTCCTTGTGCTCAGGGACCAGGCTGGTGCAGCCCAGCCCTGCCTCCCAGGGTGACGCCTGGGCCCAAATTCATCTGGCCCTGCCAGACAGGCACTGGTGCAGAACCGAGGGCACCAGGCTCAGCCCCTCCCAGCCCAGCCCCAGGGCCCCCAAGCTGGGAGGGAGGGGAGACTCCCCACCCCTCCACATCTGGCCCTGGCCCCTAGGGTCTGCGGTAGAGAATTCCCGCCCCCGCTTCTCTCCCTCCTCCTGCTCTGTGCGATCTGTGCCCGCTGCCCGCCTCAGGGACAGCCCCAGCTCCCGCCTCCGGCCAGCAAGGCCCACATCCTTCCTCCCTCAGCTGGCCCCTTTGCCTGGCAGGAGGCTGGGGGGTCAGGCTGCTGGGGAACCCTCCCCCCAGCTCCCATCAGTCCTCGTCCCCAGCCCCAAACTCTAGGTTGCTGTCCCTTTTCCTGTACAACAGGAAACAAGGTTATTTCCTAGTCTCAGAGCCAGCCCCCTGCCCCTCTGGCTCTGCCCGGGGACCCAGACCCAGCCAGGGAAGGCGCCCTCGGCCAGAAAGCAGAGATTCAACGGCTCACCCCAGCTCTCGACCTAGGGGGCTGACAGCTGTCACTCAGCACCCCACCCCCTGGGAAAGAGGGGGCCCCGATTCAATCAGAGCCCTAGAGGAAACGTATTGATAGGCGATTATTTATTTATTTATGCAAAAGTGAGCCGACTTTGTTCGCCAGGTAACCGGGCACGCGGCCCAACCCCTCTGGCCAGGCCGACCCCAAATCCCTCCTCCGCCCCACACCCCCTCCGGGTCATTAGGTCCCCGCCCCTCAACTCCCAGAGCGCCAGCAGAACCTTGGGATTTGGGGGCTGAAGGGGAGGGGCTCCTCCCTCCGCAGTCTCCCCCTTTCCCAGCGCCTATCCTAAAATCCAGCCTTGTTCTCCGCTCCCACGGTCCCCCTACATCCCACCCCCCCACATTCTCAGCAAGCTGGAGAGCAAATTGCAGTTTTAAATCCAAAGGCGGAGGGAGGGGGAAGGAGGAGGGGGTGCGCGGCAGCGCTGGGCGCGCACCTCGCCCCCGAGCCGGGGGAGCCGCGGGGCGGCCAGGAAACCCGAGAACCCCCCCTCCCCGCCCCCCCTCCCCGTCCACCTCCCCCTCCCCCTTCCCGGCGCTGCCTGCCAGGCTTCGAGCCGAGCCCAGCCGAGCCGCGGGCCCCGGTGGAAACAAAGACCGATCGCACCGCGGGCACCGCAGCCACGGGGTCCGGCGGACCGGACTGGGGGCGCTGGGCCCCCCCTCAGTGCGCTGCACAAAAGAGCCTGGCCGGCCGGTCCCCAGCGGCGTCTAGAGCTGGGCAGGAGGCGCTACTTACCGGAGTGCTTGGCTGCCGGCTCCGTGGGTCCGAGCCAGACGAAGGGTTTTGGGGGGCGTCTATCTTCCGCCGGCGGCAGCGACGCGGGCGCCCGGCTGCTGGGAAGAGGAGTCGTAGAGGAGCCCTGAGCCGCCTGCCGTCGCTGACAGCATGGCTCGCGCCTTGGCTCACATTCTCCGCCGCTAACTCCGCTGGACACGGCCCCCAGCTCCCGCGGCGCCCCCCACCACCACGATCACTCCTTCGCTATCTGCGCCCCACTCGCTCCCCCAGCCGCGCACACACTCTCACAGCCCTGGACACCCCCGCCCCCAACCCCCCAATTGCAAACCTGGGAGGGAAGGCGCCCCGCGTAGTCCTCCTGCTCCTCCTCCGCCGCCCTCCTCCCTCCCGCTCTGTCTGTCTGTCTGTTTGTCTGCCTGTCTCTATTTCTCGCTCTCTCTGCCTTTCTCTGCTCTCCGAGCTGGGTGGGAAAAGGAAATGAGGACAGAAAGCAGACGCTGGCTTTGGGTGGTGGTAGCTGGATTCCCTCTCTCCCTCCCTCCTCCCTCCTCCCCTCCCTCCTCCTGCCTTCTGCTCTCTCCGCTGTGAGCGGGGCTGAGCGCAGCCTGGCGGGTGGCTCGCTCTGCCCGCCCGCCCGCCTGTCTGTCTGTCTGGTCTGCCTCGCTCGCTCCCTCCCTCCGTCTCTCGCCCTCGCCCTGCCTGCCTGCCTGCCTCTCTCCGTCTCCGCCGCCGCCGCCGCTGCCTCTGCGAGCTCGCCTTACCTTCGCTGCTCACCATCCGGAACCCCAGGGGGGAGCGCGCGCAGAGCACGCCGGGACTTGTAGTCTCCGTTCGGCCGCTTCGCGCGCTGTGCGGGCGGGGCCGCTCCGGCTGCTCCGACGGCGCGGCCGGGAGCCGACCCTGTTCCTGTGTCCCCTTCTCCGGGATGAGTCCCGTTTTATCTAGGATTGCTGATCCTCCTTAAGGGTTAGGAACATTCCCGGCGTTCCGAGGCCCTTACTCTGGGCTCTAGCTGCGCCAAGGTTGCGAGTGGTAGCGCAGGGGCGGGGTCTGAGAATGGAATGAGTGGTATAGGGCATCATAGGATGAGCCAAAAGGGCTGCGACTTTCTGGGGTGTCCCAAACACGTTGAGGGGAGCCTTGGAGAGAAGAGAGGACCGACACTCTAAATTTGGGGACGTTTTTCCTTTCGGAAGAGACTTCTGGGGCGAGAAAAGCCTTTCTGGAAAACTCAGCCCTGGACTTACTTCTTCCATCGCCTACTTTTTGTTGTCGTCTACGGGCGGCGAGGGCGCAAAAATCCTGGACAATCCATAAATACCAGGCTCCCTCCCGAATTTGAACAACTGTTTGTAAGCTGAATTCAACAGTTCTTCAGCTCCTGCTGCGGCGTGGGGGTTGGGCTCAGCACTTTTCACCTACCTCCCTCAGGTCACATCTGTTCTCCAGCCCCTGGCTCCGGGGGGCCCCCTGCCTTGCCTATCCCACAGATGGCAATGTGCGCCTCTGAGGAAGGCTTTGTTACCCCCAGGGAGGTGGCTGGACAGCCCTGAGAGGAGAACTGCCGCGGCTGCCATTTACTGAGCACCCGAGCACCACAGGGCCCTTGAGCCTTGCAACGACCCTACAAGACCGTACTGCTATTTTAGATAAAAAAAAGCGTTCTGAAGCCCAGGTGTCCTAATTAGCAAGTGGTGGATCTAGGATCTGGCTAATTTCAAAGCTCACCCCTGGGCGGTAGCAGAAAGAGGTGATCCCCTATATTCTCCCCTCTATGGCTGACCTTTTCCTGCGTCTGTGTGTCCTCCCTTGCCACTTCAGCAGGCAAGTGTTAGCTGGGGTTTGCAAGAGAAACGGATGAATAATGCATGGCCACTGCCCTGTGACATGGCGACATGGCTACTGACTGGTTCTGAGCAGAGCACCTCATGGCAGTGTCTGGTGTCTGACGCTCCTTTGCCCCGTGCCTGCTGGCTTAGTCCTTCTTGCTCCATGTCTGAAGCGCCTCTAGCAATGCTTTTTTACTCCCAGGTCTGCCTGTTTCCGATGCCTTCTTTGGTCTTACAGGGTAGTAGCTAGTGAACATACGTCAAAAGTAGACGGTGGCCGGGCAGAGGTGGCGCATGCCTTTAATCCCAGGACAGGACACCGGAGACAGAGGCAGGCAGGTTGCTGTGAGTTCGAGGCCAGGCTGGTCTACAAAGTGATTCCAGGACATCCAAGGCTACACAGAGAAACCCTGTCTCGAAAAAACAAAAAAAAACAACAAAAAAAAAACACAGAAAACAAAAGTAGATAGCGACGTTACACTAACTACAGCACATTCTCACAACCTCCGTACCTCCCAAGCCCCTGTAGAACAAATGGAAAAATTTCCAGAAAACAAGGAACAGGAGAGGCCAAAGGCTCTAAAAAGCGGACCCAGTGATGTGACATCCTGGTTCATGTAACCAGCTGAAGAGGTCTCTTTAGGGGCAGCTTCTCTAGCAGACAAGGTAACCCCAGGAGTTGATTATGATAAGGTCAAGTATAAATGAAAGCACAGGTACTTTAGAATGCTTTTGTAGCTTCAAATGCCAACGGCGAGGTGATCACAAACAGACGACATTTTTAGTGTCTTGCCATAGCTGCCGCCACCCACAGCGCAGACTTTAACATCGAGGAAGAGAGCTAGAGACATTCAGGTCCCCCAGTCTTTATGTCCCCCCACCCCCACCCCTTACCACCCTGAGGATCTACTTCAGGCTAGGAAGACCCTTACTGTTTGAATTAAATTTAAGGAGAGGATGGGATGGGGTGATAGAGGAGGTAGAGAGACCCAGGAACAGTGGGACGAATTGGAGTTCGGGAAAAGCATGCACAGAGGGAGAAGGAAAGCTAGTTTGATGATGAAAGAGAAACAAACAGAAAATCAGAATTTTCCAAGTGTGCCCCCCACGCTCTCCAAACTGCTAAAGAAGTAGTGAGCTGCCTCAAAATGTTGCAGATTCCTGGGAACGGAGCACAGCAGAGTTTCCTGGAATTTGGGGGACAGGTTTTTTCCGATGGAACCCTTTCCAAAGTATGTTGGGGGTTCCCCCCTGCCCCCCCCCAAAAAAAAAAAAAAAAAAAAACCACTCGGGAAATATTATGTAGGGTGCTGCTGCCACCTAGTGTCCAATCTCCATCTCTGCTGCAGCAACCTAAACCGATGAGAGCAGAGAGTCTATGGGAGCTTCTCCATCTCTTTCTGGACTCATCTTCCTCCAACCACTTTTGTTTCCATGGAAGCAAAACCTGGTATATTCAGACCCCAGGAAATACTGATGAAAGCCCAGATAAAACTGTGGGTACCTAAGGTTTTAGATGCCACTTAAACTGGGACCCAGGCACACCTGATCTTGCCTTTTATTTGTTGTGCCTTAACTGGTCAGAGGTTCGGGTTCCTGTAAGTAAAATAGACTCAGCTTGAGAGCAACTTAACAAATAGAAGTAAAGTGATTTGAAAACTACACTGGGTATGGTGGTCTACGCCTGTAATCCCAGCACAGGGGAAGTGGAAGCAGGGGACCAGGAATTCAAGGTCATCTTCACTTATACAGATACACAAGGCCAGCCTGGACTTATGTAAGACCCTCTTCTAGAAAATAATAATAATGATGATGATGATGATGATGATGATGATGATGATGCTTTGAAAACTGGCAAGGCACAGGAGAGATTATTTAGCCATCTCTGTGAGTTCGAGGGCAGCCTGGTTTACAAAATGAGTCCAGGACAGCCAAGGCCACACAGAGAAACCCTGTCTCTGGGGGGTGGGGGGGTGGACTGCAATGGTTGACAAGTCCCTGGGATTCATGGAAAGGGGGCAGGGACTGATGGGTGCCCCCCTCTCTGAATACAGTGGGTTCTGGGGCTTCTTGAGGGGAGGTCTAGAGTGTTAGAGAGTAATTCAATCTAGTCCATGTAAGAAGAAACTGAGCTTTCCTGAACTTTTCTGAGAACTGAGCTTGCCGATCCAAGAACCAGAGGGCCCACTGGACTGACGCCATCAGGTCCCCGCTTTACTCTTCCTTTGGATGACACAGCTAGAGCTAGGGCCCAGGAGATTGGGGAAGCAGGAAGCCCCCTCTCCCCATGAAGACTCAGGCCTCCAGGCCCCCCTTAGCCCTCCTTCTAAGCCCAGGCTCTCTCCCACATTCCTCCAGGCAACAGGAAACCCCAGCTGCAGCCCAGACTTCAAACAGCTCCTCCCTCTGGGGCAGGGGGTGTGGGAGGAGAGGCCAGAGGCCACAGGGCAAAGGTCAGCTTTGTTCCTGCCAGAGGTGGTGAGGGACCTGGAGAAGACAGAGGGGGCAGGGTAAGGCCCTTGAGAGCCACACTGCATGTGCGTAAATTCCAGGGCCCATCAGGAGGTACAAGGTCCTGGCTCTCTCTCTCTCCCTGTGTCTTTGGGGTAAATGTGTGTCCTTGGCTTTGCCTCCCGTTATCTCTCTAACTGTAGGTCAGCACATTGTTGTCTGTCTGTGAGTGCTTAGCCTGGGACACCGCTGATAAGTCTGTAGGTGTTATCAAATATATTGATACGCCGCGCTCACAGGCCTGGTCAAGCTATGTTATGCGTCCTAGGACTGTGACCTAGTGTGTTTCTGTGTGTTCGGAATGGGTATCCTCCTGCCTCATCTCCTGTTGGCCTTGTTTACTTACTCCCATGTTCAAAACTCTACAGTGGCTGGACGTAGCGGCTCATGCCTGTAATCCCCGCACTGGTCCTCAGGAGGCTGGAGGTGAGTTTGAAGCTAGATTACTACATAGATCCAAGCCAGTCTGGAGCAGCCTGGTCCAGAGTGTGAGGCCACGCCTCAAAAGCAAAACAAGGGGCTGGAGAGATGGCTCAGGGGTTAAGAGCACTGGATGCTCTTCCAGAGGTCCTGAGTTCAATTCCACATGGTGGCTCACAACCATCTATAACGTGATCTAATGTCCCACCCATTCTGGCATGCAGGCAGAACACTGTATACAAAGTAAATAAATAAATCTTAAAACAAAAACAAAAACAGGTGCCGGAGGCATAGATCACAGGCTTATAGCTGTTCTAGAGGACCACAGTTCAAGTCCCAGCACCCACATCAGGTAGTCCGCCACCGACTGTGACTTCAGCTCCAGAGAGTGGCATGCCTTTGACATCCACAGGCACTGTGTGTATTGTGTAGACACACACACACACACATACACACACACACACACACACACACACAGAGTTTTTTGGGTTTTGGTCTTTTGAAATAGGGTCTCTCTGTGTAACAGCTCTAGCACCTGGAATTCACTCTATAGACCAGGCTAGCCTCGAACTCACGGTGATCCACCTGCCTCTGCCTCCCAAGTGCTGGGATTAAAGGTTTGTAGCCGGGTGTGGTGGCGCATGCCTTTAATCCCAGCACTCGGGAGGCAGAGGCAGGCAGATCGCTGTGAGTTCGATGCCAGCCTGGTCTACAAAGTGAGTCCAGGACAGCTAAGGCTACACAGAGAAACCCTGTCTTGGGGGGGGGGGAGCCTTGTGCCACCACTGCCTGGAACATTCACACAGTTTTTTAAACTCCACAAAACTCTACTTTGTCCTTTAAACCTGTTGCCCAAGGGTTAGACTCCCACCCAAGTGTATGGCTGACCAGAATCCTACCTACTTCACCATCTTTATTTTCAGGCACTAACTCAATGATAATGGTAGCGTTCTCCAGTCATGCCTACCTAGTTGTATTTGCCAGCAGTTTCACTTCCTACCTCTGAGTTCACTTAATTCTGTCTCTTGCTTCTGCTTCTCCTCTTCCCCTTCCTCTTCTTCTTCTTCCTCCATCCTCCTCCTCCTTCTTCTAAGTTTATTTTTGGGGAGGGGTAATTGGTTTTTTGAGACAGGGTTTCTCTGTGTAGCCTTGGCTGTCCTGAACTCACTTTGTAGACCAGGCTGGTCTTGAACTCACAGTGATCCACCTGCCTCTGCCTCCTGAGTGCTGGGATTAAAGGGCACAACCCCTAGCATGTTTTGTTTTTTATTTTTTGCCTGTTTATTTTTTATTATTAATATTTTAAATATTTATTTTATTTATTGCTTATGTATACAATGTTTTGCCTGCATGTACACCTGCACACCAGAAGAAGGCACCAGATTTCATTATAGATGGTTTTGAGCAACCACCTGGTGGCTGGGATTTGAACTCAGGACTTTTGAAAGAACAGTCAGTGCTCTTAACTTCTGAGCCATCTCTCTAGCCGTGGTTTTGTTTGTTTGTTTGTTTGTTTGTTTTTTAAGTGTGGTGCTTTGATACAGGGTTTCAAATAGCTCAGGCAAGCCTAAAACTCACAAGGTAGTTGAGGATGAGCATGAATTCTTTTTTTTTTTTTTCCTGAGACAGGATTTCTCTGTGTAGCCTCAGCTGTCCTGGCTCCCTTTGTAGACCAGGCTGGTCTTGAACTCACAGTGATCCGCCTGCCTCTGCCTCTTGAGTGCTGGGACTAAAGGCGTGCGCCACCAAGCTGGCTGAGCATGAATTCTTGATTCTCCTGCCTCCACCTCCCAAGTGCTGGAATCACAGGCTTGCTGCAGCAAGCGGCTCCTCCCTGTTCCTTCTCTTCTCTTCTCTTCTCTTCTCTTCTCTCTCTCTCTCTCTCTCTCTCTCTCTCTCTCTCTCTCTCTCTCTCCATATGTAGCCCAAGTTCACCTGAAATTCACAATCCTCAAATGCTAGCATATGCCACCATGCCTGGTTCCACCTCCCCCTTTTAATCTGCATTAAATTTTTCGTGTGCATTGGTGTTTTGCTTGTATATATGTGCACCATGTGCATGCCTGGTGCTCTTGGGGGTCAGAAAAGGGCATTGGATCCCCTGGAACTAAATAACATCTGCTTGTGAGCTGCCACGTGCATTCTGGGAATGCAACCTCCGTCCTCTGGAAGAGCAGGCAGCTCTTAACTGCTGAGCCCACTCTCCAGCCTCAGTTGTTTATCTTTGTTTTTGTTTTGTTTTGGTGTTTTTTTTTTTTTGACAGGCTTACTATGTGACTTATCTAGTTCTGTAGATCAGGCTAGCCTGGAACTCAGAGAGAGCAGCCTCCTGCCTCTGTCTCTCAGAGCACTGGAATTAAACTTGCCTGCTTTTATTTTTTTGTTTCCTCTGAAAAGTTCCCGCCCACACCTCTTGTGGTGATTCATGCCTTCAATTCCAGCACTTGGGAGGCAGAGGCAGGCAGATGCCTGTGAATTCGAGGCCAGCCTAGTCTACATAGAGAGGGTGCAGGATGGTCAGATCTGTATAGGGAAACCCTGGTCTTGGAAAAAGGAAAAAGAAAAATTCCCACCCAATGAGTTTGGATCCTCCTCTGTTCCCCAGTACACCCCCAAAATTGTCATTTTCTCTAGCTCAGCTCTGAACCCTTTTACCATTAGATTTTGTGTACCTTGAGAACGGGACTTGAGACCTGACAACCCACCACCCCACCCAGCCAAAAAAGTTTCCCTTAATTTTGGGTGTAGTTCTGAAAGCTTCCACTAGGTGGAGGGCAAGCATCACTGCAGGGCCATCCAGGCCGCGTGGGTGATAAGGGTGGGTGATAAGCTTAGAGGGAGAGAGGCTTCCTAACTGTTCCAGGGACAGAGTGGACAGAGGAGTCACCCAGTTCAGCTTTGGCACAGCGGGACTCAGCAAAGTCTCCTCTAATGTGTCCTGGACTCCCAGATGATTTCTTTCTGCCTTTCGGGAGCCATGACCCTTGGTTTCCTGCTTCCTCTGTCTTCTGAGCTCTCAGCCTTTGACTGAATGAGCCTCCGTCTGCTATACCTCTGGGCCTTTGCATGTGTTATTCTTTCAACCAGGATTACCTCATTCTCCTGTTTCACACGTACTCCGGGGAATCTCCCTGAGCTCCTCCACTGGCCTCGCTGCTGTGTTGTTTACTGTTATGCTTCCGGGACAAGACCAGCCAAACGGAGGCAACACTAAATGCACACAAAATAGCCAACCAGGGTGGCAGATGCCTGTAGCCCTGACCCGTGGGGAGCAACAGGAGGATTCTGAGTTCAAGGCCACCCTGGACTATATAGACCAGGTCCATCTCAAACCAGCAACAACAGCAAAGAGAGAACTAAATCCTCCCAAAACTACAAACAAACAGCACAAATAGGGGTGTATATAAAGTTATCAACTTACTAGGTTGGTTTTTGTTTGGTTGGGTTTGGCTTTTTTGGTTTTTCCAGACAGGGTTTCTCTGTGTAGCCCTGGCTGTCAAGGACTCACTTTGTAAACCAGGCTGGCTTAGAACTCACAGCGATCTGCCTGCCTCTGCCTCCGCTGCAGTGCTGGGATTAAAGGCGTGTGCCACCGCACCTGGCTAGGTTGGGTTATTTATTTATTTTTACTTATACCTTATGTATGCCTACATGAGTTGATGTGTTCGTGTGAGTGTCGGCCCCTCAGAAGCCAGAGAACATTAAATCAATCACCTGAAACTACGGTTCCAGGCAGCTAGTGAGTCTCCAGATGTGGGTGCTGGCATTTGAGGCCAGGTCCTTCGGGAGAGCAGTAAGCATTTTTTTGTTTGTTTGTTTGTTTTCGAGACAAGGTTTCTCTGGGTAGCCTTGGCTGTCCTGGACTCACTCTGTAGACCAGGCTGGCCTCGAACTCACAGAGATCCGCCTGCCTCTGCTTCCCGAGTGCTGGGATTACAGGCTTGTGCCACCCAGCCCGGCCCGCAGTAAGCACTCTTAAACCTGGAGCCATCTCTCTAGGCCCAATTGAGTGCAATCAGCAGCAATTACGGAGATACTCTGGGTGCATCTCCATAGCCTCCCGGGGGGGGGGGGGTCAGTATTACATTTTTCCATACAGTTCTATTAAAGGGGTGTGGCAGTGGACCCCATCAGTCTTAGAGTTCAAACCCACACTCCGTCATCTCACGGTATGACCTTGGGCAAGGGTCAGAGCCTTCATTCCCTCCTTTGTAAATGGTTGTAATCTCAGGTTGCTGCAGAGCTTTGTGGCGAGGATCCAATTAGACCGCGCAAACGAAACACCTTGCACCAGTCAATTAGGTGCCCTCCCCCAGCATGAACTTGGAAATAAAATTGCCCTCAGAGTCTTAAGCCAGTCAAATCTCCACACCACGGGGAGGAGAAGAGCCAGGTGGGGGAGTGAATGCGGCGGGAGAGATGGTTTTGTCAACTGACTGAAGAGTGTTGTGCATGGTGCAGGCTGCAATCAAGGTGACCGGCTGGCTCGTAATCTCGGGGAGGCAAGGAGAGGGGATGTGACTGAGGTGGAGAGAGCTGTAGTTTAATCAATTGCATTGTGCTCTGTCTGGAGGGAAGAGAAGGCGGCACTGAAATGGGGGTGCTAGGGAGGTTCATCCAGCTGCTCTGGAGGGAGTGCCCGGGAACCTGAAGAGCTAGCGGCAAGGGGCCTGGAGAACCCTAGATGGTTCACCGCACTGCTGGGCTTTCACGGGAGGATCCTCGCGGGCCGGGAGCAGCAGGCGGGGCCCCAGGAGGCAGACAAGAATACCCTGGTTCCAGGAAAGGGCTGCGGAGGAGGAGTACGAAATCTGGGGTCAGAGACTTCGTCTCAGTTCCCTGATCCGCCACTTAATGTCCTGGACACCTTCAAAACCCTGACTTACGCTGGACATGATGGGACATGCCTGTGATCCAGCACCAGGGAACCGGAGCCAGAGAGAGAGAGAGAGAGAGAGAGAGAGAGAGAGAGAGAGAGAGAGAGAGAGAGAGAGAGAGAGAGAGAGAGAGAGAGAGAGAGGCCTACCTCAAAAGGGGCGGGGGGGGGGGGGGCTCGCGGTGTCAGAACAGCCGCCTGTTTTCCTAGGTTACGTGAGGTTGAAATGGCAGCTTGCCCTTAGCAGGACACCTGGCCCAGAGTCAACATCCTGTAAATGCCAGTGACAGACAGCTGATGTGTATTAAACATTTAATGCTGCTTCACAGATGAGCAAGCTGGAGCTTGACGAAATTAAAAAAATAAAAATAAAAATGTTGCATAGGACCACAGAGCCGCAGGAGTCACTGCAGGAAGCACAGCCCTGGAGTTTACAACCCTAAGTGTTTACTCCATGGCAGGAAGAAGGAAGTGCTACCTTCTGGCTCCTCCATCAGGCTCTTGTGGATTCGGTTGGCTTGGAGACAATGGCCTCAAGGAGCTGTGGTGCAGAGCTACCATCCTGTGACACCTGGGCTGTCCCCTTCTTTTTGTTTGTTCTTCCAGACGGAGTTTCTCTGTTAACAAAGCACTGGCTGTCCTGGACTCGCTTTGTAGACCAGGCTGGCCTCGACTTCACAGCCATCCACCTGCCTCTGCCTCCCGAGTGCTGGGATTGAAGGCGTGCGCCACCACGCCCAGGCCCAGCCTCTCCATCTCTTTTTTTTCTTCTTCTTCTTCTTCTTCTTCTTCTTCTTCTTCTTCTTCTTCTTCTTCTTCTTCTTCTTCTTCTCCATCTTTTGATTCCATTCAAAAACCTCTAGTATGGATCTGGTCACAGGGAACTCTCAGTAAACGCCACCTTGCCCCCTTTACACACACACACACACACACACACACACACTTTTTTTAAAAAGTGTTTATTTGTGCTCATAGGTGTTTTGCCTGCATATATATCTGTGTGAGGGTGTCAGATCTCGGAGTTACAGTTGTGAGCTGCCATGTAGGTGCTGGGAACTGAACCCGGATCCTCTAGAAGAGCAGTCAGCACTCTTAACCACTGAGCCATCTCTCCAGCCCCCAAGACACACCCTTTCCAAAGCCCAGAGGTAGTTAAGTACAGTGAAGGGGCCATGGGCTTCGTGTAGGATCAGCTCTGCCCCATGCATCTGGGTGGCGCAGGCACGTATGTAGCCCATGGGCCTCGGGTTTTTTTTTTTTTATTCATAGAGAACAGTCTCAGCATTAGATTACGTGGGGGAAGGAGAGAAACACGCTTTCTCACTATTATCCCTAGCCGTCCTGAAATTCACTGTGTAGACTAGGCTGGCCTCAGACACATGTGTTTGCTTCTGCCTCCCGAGGGCTGGCGCTAAAGGTGCGTGCCACCATGCCCCAGTCAGTTTAATACATTAAACTGGGCGTGGTGGTGCATCTGTAAAATGCTGACATTTTGGGAGGTGAAGGTCATTCCTGGCTATGTGAAGAGTATGAGGCCAGCCATGTCCAGGGTTATAGGAGGCCCATGCCCCCCCTTTTTTTTTAATTACAAAGTTAAGCTATTATTATTTGTTTATTATTTCTTCACCAGAGAGAACTCCTCCAGGACAGGGGTAAATCTCGCTCATTTTCTGTACGCCCAGGCTCCTGCTCAGTGAAGGGCCTATCAGAGTTGATTCTTAGTGACTGCCCGGTGCATCAGTGGCTCCCCACTCCCCGGCTCTCCTCCTCCTCTTCCGCCATCAATAAAGTCAGAGGGCCAATAAGTTATTTCCTGATAGGAGAGGCAGGGGGTCCATATTCCCTGCTCTTCTGGTTTCCAAACAGAGGCATGTCAGCGGCCAGTTTTGCCGATTAAGACCCAGGGAGTCCGTGAAGGATTGCCTGCCACCCCGGATCCCAGCTAGTAGGTGCGCCCAGGCACTATACTAATTAAACTTCCAAAGGACTCCAAAAGCTCCTGAGGTAGGGAAGGGACCCGCCCGCCCCTCCCTTACCCCCCCCCCCACACACACAGTGAGATCCTAGGAGCTAAGACTCTTTCCTTCCCCCTCTCCACTCCCTTTTTTGGGGAATCTGACAGGGTCTGTTGCATTCTTCTCCTTGTCTCTGCTGTGGGAGGCCGCCCTGCCCTGCCCTGCCCCCAATAGCCCAAACTATGTTGTTCATTCCCTGTGGACTACCACCCCTCCCCAAAGATGACACAGGGAACTTTCATGGCTCAGTGTTCGAATTGTGCTTGTTCTACTTACATAAGGAAGAAACAGACATACACACATTACTCAGAGAGGTAGTGAGCCTTCCACAGCTCTTTCCCTCAGAGCTGGGCCTGGACCAGAGCATCCAGTCTGCAGGAAGGGCATCAAGCAAAGACGGTTCCTGCCCTTGAAAGTTACAGCAACTTGAGAGAACCAGGAGCAGTAATTGATCTGTTTTAGTTTTTTGTTTTGTTGTTGTTGTTGTTGTGGTTGTTGTATTGAGTCAGGGTTTCTCTGTGTAGCCTTGCCTGTCCTGGACAGGATTTGTAGACCAGGCTGGCCTCGAACTCACAGAGATCTGCCAGCCTCTGCCTCCTGAGTGCTGGGATCAAAGCCCAGCTGGCTCAGTAATTGAACACTTAGGGCCTGGACTGGAACAGGCTGACGAGAGGTAGGAAAGCAGGAAGAAGAGATACATGAAGGAAGGGAAATACAGTTTTATAAATAAGTAGGCAAAGTATGAGTATTTTTTTTTTTTAGGACATGTAAGACAGAGACTGACAGTATGTAGGAGCTTAGTGGGACAGGAAAAAATGGTGCTTTGAGGTCAGAGTGTGTGAGCGAAGAGCTCTGAGGACCCATCTACTTTTATCTGTAAAATGAGTGGGGTGCACTAGATTTTTGGGTGGGGCATAGGTGCAAAGGGAAGAAAGAGTGCTTGGGTCAGAGAAGGCAAGAGATGCGTTCCCAGTCTTCCATTTTTCCCCATCTGTAAAATGGCTTCAGGGCCCCTCTGGCCTTCTCTGAGGTGCTAGGATTCCACAGGGTTCCTAATATGGAGGCACTAGGACCAAGGGAGCCCCGGGGGGATCGGCAAGGAAGGCCAAGTAGATGTTCCCCAGTGGATTGAAGATGCCCAGCCAGGTTAGGTCTGGTCTCCAGGCTGGTACTGTGGTTCCGTGGAGGTGAAATAGTCTTCCAGGAAGGACTGCAGGTACTCAAAGGTGGGCCTCTCCTCTGGATCCAGGCGCCAGGTCTGCTCCATGACTTCGTACAGGGATGCCGGGCAGCCTGGAGGACACGGCATGTGGTAGCCGTGCTCCACCTGCTCCAGCACTTCCCGGTTGTTCATGCCTGAGGGACGGGACGGACGGAGGTCTGTCAGCCGGTGCAAGGAGCAGGGGTAGACAAGGCCCTTCCCCACGGCCACACCCGCAACTCCCAGCTCACCTGGGTAAGGAACTCGGCCCTTGGTGATCAGTTCACTGAGCAGAATCCCAAAGGACCACACATCTGACTTGACAGTGAATCTGCCAAAGAGGGCGGCCTCTGGGGCTGTCCACTTGATGGGGAACTTGGTCCCTGGAGATATTGGGGAAGCAGGTAAGGTTAATGATGGGGGGGGGGTCCCTGGAAACTGCTGGATTAGGAGAATGGGGACTATAGGATTGGGCATCTTGGGGGACCCTGAGCATAGAGGTCTCTCTGTGTACACAGTAGAAGAGACCGCTATCTACGTGGCCGGTACCTACTGTGTGTGTTAGTACAGGTCTGTGGTTCTGCTTCTCATGATAAGAATGTCTCCAGCAAAAATAAATAAATAAATAAATAAATAAATAAATAAAAAATAAAAAACAAAAAAGAAAAAGAGAGAATGTCTCCAGCTATTACTAAGTGCTGATCACAGTTTCATTTGGTGTGGGTGTTGTGGTGCTGAGAGCAAATTCAGTCCCTCTCCCACTGAGCAAGCATTGTCCCACTAGGTTATATCCCCCAGGCCCAGGTACTGCTTTGGGTACTGTTAACACCACCAGCAAGTGGCTGGGATCCACACTAGGTGCTCTGGCTACCGATATGGTGCTGTTACACTCTGGTGTCTTCTGTTTAAGACTTAAGCTTTTTATGTCTGCTTGCTTAAGACTTAGCCGGGGGGCTGGAGGGATGGCTCAGAGATTAAGGGCACTGGTTGTGATAACCATTGAGATGTAAAATGAATGAATGAATTAAAAAAAAAAAAAAGAGTACTGGGGCTGGAGAGATGGCTCAGAGGGTAAGAGCACTGACTGCTCTTCCAGGGGTCATGAGTTCAATTCCCAGCAACCACATGGTGACTCACAACCATCTATAATGTGATCTGATGGCAGGTGTACATGCAGGCAGAGCACTTGTATATGTAATAGTAATTAATAAATCTTTTTTTTAATAAAAAAAAATAAAAGAGCACTGGTTGCTCTTCTAAAGGTCCTGAGTTCAATTCCCAGAAACCACATAGTGGCTCACAACCATATAGAATGTTATTTGGTGCCCTCTTCTGGCATGCAGGCATACATGCAGTCAGAATACTATATAAATAAATAAATAACATTAAAAAAATAAAATAAAAAGACTTAGCTGTGTCTGGTACTTAGTCAGTAGCCGGTAAATATGTAGTGACTTACTGTAGTCTAAGTATTTTCATTTATTTATCGTTTTTTTTTTTCCTAAGACAGGGTTTCTCTGTGTCACC
Organism: Acomys minous; assembly: GCF_964271855.1. NCBI lineage: Eukaryota > Metazoa > Chordata > Mammalia > Rodentia > Muridae > Acomys > Acomys minous. The sequence goes on along the minus strand of NC_140487.1, from coordinate 108,632,748 downwards.
CTGGCTGTCCTGCCTGGACTCACTTTGTAGACCAGGCTGGCCCCGAACTCACAGCCATCCACCTGCCTCTGCCTCCCGAGTGCTGGGATGTATTTTCATTTTTTAGCTCGGCAATGGCAACTCACAGAAATTAAGTAACTCAAGACATATGGGTAGCAAATGAACTCAGAATTGCATTTGATTCACATCAGGATGGGGGCATCTGGGAACATCAGGGCTGGGGAAGGGTTTCGGACTGGCGGCATGCATGGCAACCCCTTAGCGCTTGGGATCTCTAGGGAGGTGAAGCCGCTCACCTTGGCGGGGGTTGTACTCGTTGTCCTCTATGAGGCGCGCCAGCCCGAAGTCCGCAATCTTGCATACGAGATGCTCTCCCACAAGGATGTTGGCCGCCCTCAGGTCTCGGTGGATGTAGTTCATGCGCTCCATGTAGGCCATGCCCTCAGCTACCTAAAAGGAAAAGAGAAAAGGAGCCAACATGGATTCACAGTATCATAATCCGCCCCCCCCCCCTGAGGCCAGCAGTGTGGAAATCACTTGAAAAGTCCACTGTCCTAAGGGACACCCTCCCTCCCACCGCAGCGCAGCGCACATGGGGAGTCTCAACAGCATCTTCCTGCCTCAGGTCCCAGAGCTCATGAGGTGGCCTAGGCTGCAGTTTTACAAAGATGTACGAAGGCACGTGGGTTTATGAAACGGTGATAGAAGACAGAGGTCTGCGAGATGAAACCTGCTGGCCCAGCTTACCTGGGCGGCCATGTCCACTAGATGGGGCAGCCTCAAGTTCTGACCCTCTCGGTCCTTTAGGAAATCCAGCAGGCTACCTAGGGAGAAGCAGCTGGAAAATCAGCAGCAAGCCTCTACTCTCTCAATCTGCCCTTCCATTGGCTTTGGCCCTGCCGGGCTAATCTAGCCTTACTCCGCCTACCTCCCAGCTCTCTCATCTAGATCAATGGTCCTCTTCTTTCACCACCTCCAGATCCCTCCCCCTAGACACACCCCACTTAGACTCCTCCCCAGGTCCTGTCTCATCCCAGCCAGATCCTGCTCTGGTTTGCTCAGGTTGGCTAGCCACCTTCTAGCAAGAGAAGGCCCCGCCCTCCCACCCCGCTCCCTGCAACAGGCCCCGCCCCCTACCCTGGCCCCGCCCCCACTCTAGCACACTTAGAGGGTTAATGCATTCCAGACTCTTGCTGGACCCTCCAGTTTCTAGTCCCTTCCCAGGTGCTGGCCTCTGGGCCCCACCCTGGGCCCCACCCACCCAAACCCTGGCCCCCCTCACCGTGGCACATGAACTCTGTCACAATATAAATGGGTTCCTCCGACACCACCGCGTACAGCTGCACCAGCTTGTCATGCCTCAGGAGCTTCATGATCTGCGCCTCCTCCAGGAAGGCCTTCGGGGACATGGTGCCCGGCTTCAGCGTCTTCACCGCCACCTTTGTGCTGTAGTTCCACGTGCCTGCTCGGTGACCCGGGACTCGTCAAGGCTGGCTCCCTGCCAACCCTGTCCCTTGTCTCAGACCCCATTCCCCCCCAGTCCCTCCCCAGCACTTCCCTCCCCACCCCTGATTCCTGAGCTCTCCATACCGAGCCACACGTCTCCAAAGCAGCCGGTGCCTAGTCTGCGTTCAAGTGCTATGGAGTTCCGGTTGATCTCCCAGGCATCCTTGGCCAGGCCTAGCGTTTGGGGCCTCAGGGTGGTACAGGGCGCCGTGAGCAAGTAGCACAGACCATCATTTACTTCTGGAGGAAGGGCAGACGGAAGGCGGTCGCAGATGGAAGCTTTTATTAACACCCCCCCCCCCAGATGGTCTCTCTGTGTAGCCCTTTGTAGACCAGGCTGGCTTCGAACTCATAGCGATCCACCTGCCTCCGCCTCCCGAGTGCTGGGATTAAAGGCGTGCGCCACCACGCCCGGTGGGACACGCATTTTTGATCCAGCCTCCACCACCACTTCTTAGGGATACCACCTTGCTCTCTGGGCCTCAGTCTTCCCACTGTGACAGCGCATGACCACTTTGCCCAGCTCACCCATGTAGTGCCGCACCAGGTCCTGCACGGATTCGAACTGGGTCCGCGTGGTGATGTAGAAGCCCCCCGTGTCCAGCTTCCGGATCTTATAATGCTTTATGTGATCGCCTCTGTTCTGGTCCCAGTCGCGGATGGACAGGGAGTAGGCACCTGTGTGGGAAGGGTCCCTTGAGCAGGAAGAGGCCCCAAAGGCAATTCCCAGAGCCCATCTTAGCTCTGCCCCTCCGCTTGGCCCTGACCCAAGCACCCCCACCCCCACACCGACCTTAACAGCTGGTGGCATGGCAACCTACCTTTGGTGGTCTCACTTTCCCTAATGAGAAAGGCTCCCTGAGGGTTCCCAGCGGAGAGGAGCTGCCTCTCGGCATCCTTTCTACTGATCTTTCCAAAGTACCACCTGTTAGGAAAAGCAGGCAGAATCAGGGGCAGCCTCTGCAGACCCCCGTTCATCTTTTCAGGAAGTCGCCTGGCAAGCCAAGCCTCAGTTTCCTCGCCTGAGAAATGGGCTGTTATAGTATAAGGGTCACAGAGAAGGGAGATGGAAAGTGTCTGGTGCACATGGGAGACGCCGAAGAAAAACCAGGATTCTTTCTACCCACCGTCCCTTGAATTAAAATTGTTAGAATCTAGCCCAGCGCAGTGGTGCGTGCCTGTAATCCCAGCACTCTAGGAAGCAGAGGCCTGCAGATCTCTGTGAGTTCGAGGCCAGTCTGGCTTACAAAGTGAGTCTAGAACAGCCAAGGCTACACAGAGAAACCCTGTCTGGAAAAGCCAAGGGAAAAGAAGGCACAGCGTTTCCAAATCAGGAGAGATGGAGACACCTGGGAACTCTGATATGGCATCTGGGCACCAGGCAAATCTAGGTGACAGAAAAAGCCCTTGGCAAATGGTGTGCCTAGGAGGTCAGGCAGCAAGAAGGATAAATGATGGAAGGGCCGTACTAGACTCATTGCCAAAGTTTTTCTTTCTTTCTTTCTTTTTTTTTTTAAATATTTATTTATTATTATGTATACAGTGTTTTGTCTGTACATACACCTGCAGGCCAGAAGAGGGCACCAGATCACATTACAGATGGTTGTGAGCTACCATGTGGTTGCTGGGAACTGAACTCAGGACCTCTGGAAGAACAGATAGCGCTCTTAACCGCTGAGCCATCTCTCCAGCCCTTGCCAAAATTTTCCAAAGCTCTCCTCCAGGCACTCAGAGAGGCAGAGGCAGGCAGATCTCTGTGAGTTCAAGGCCAGCCTGGTTTTCAGAGTGAGTCCAGGACAGGCAAGGCTATACAGACAAACCCTGTCTCAAGAAAGTCCTCACCCCACCCCAAAAAAGGAGAAATGGTTAAAGGACATGGTACCATTGCCAGAGTCTTTCAAAGCCCTCCACTTTCATAACTTCCTTAGTGATCTAACAGCACTGAGGAGGATGAGATCCTGAGCGTGAGGCAGCCTGAGCGACCATAGCGAGACCTTCCTTTGAAATAAAAACCAAACCTTAATAGGCCAAGCACTTCCTTTGTGGTAGACCCCAACCCCGGAACAAAAATGTACTCGCTAGCCATGTTCAGAGGGAGGTGTCACACTTAAACTCAGAAGACAGATGAGGAAATGCCTGTGACTCTGAACCCGAACCCAAGTTGTCTACTCTCGGGACTGTGCTCCCTACCCCCATCCCCACCCCAAGACAGGGTCTCTCTGTGTAGCCTTGGCTGTCCTGGACTCGCTCTGTAGACCAGGCTGGCCTTGAACTCACAACGATACACCTGCCTCTGCCTCCCGAGTGCTGGGATTAAAGGCGTGCGCCACCACACCCGGCTTAGGACTGTACTTTTAACCAGGGCTGGGCATTGAGGATCTTAGACGTAATCATGCTGCCCAAGCTGGGGACACAGCATGAGCCCCAAACCCTGATCTTTGGCATCACTCCCCTCCTCCTTCCTTCCTGCTTCCTGCCACTCCACAATCTGGCCTCGTCCTACCTATGCTCTGGACTTGCCCATGCCCCTCTGCTCAAGAAACCCCATCTCACCCCCGAAACGGTCAATTCACCAAACTTTAAACACATATTTTCTTCCTTCCCAGAGGCAAGTTCTGAGTTCTACATCGTTGTGTTGTAGAGATTTGTATTTTTAGTTATCTTATTTTATTATTATTTAAAAATATTTTTATTTATTTTATTTTAATATTTTAAATTATTAATGATTATTTTTATTATTACATGCGCACGCGCACACACACACACACAAACGTGAGCACAAGTGTCCATGGAGGCCAGAAGAGGGCATCAGAGTCCCTGAAACTGGAGTTAATAAGGGTTATGAGTCACCACGAGAGTGCTAGGAATCCAACGCTAGGTATTCTGGACGAGTCGCCAGTGCTCTTAACTCAGCATTGCACTTTATGTACTTATTTTGTGTGTGCCTGTGCGCATGTGTGCATGCATGCCATAACAAAGGAGTGACCGTCAGGGGATAATCCATGCATGTTGGCTTTCTCCTTCCACCATGTGGCTCCTGGAGCTCAGACTCAGGCTGGCAGGCTTGACAGACAGCAAGCGCCTTTACCCGATAAGCCATCTTCTGAACGTTAGGCCCTTCCGCCCCTGCCTTCGCTTAGACCCACATTTTTCTCTCTTGGGTCAATACTTCCCTCCCTCTACCTCCCTCCTTCCTGGACTCTGCTGCCCTCACCGCTTTTACTTCCCATTCGACAAAGGTGGCCTGTGAAGGTCACTCCATTGCCAAGGATGAAGGCAGCCGCGGACACCGTCCCCCCTCCTGTCTTCAGAAATTTCTCCTCCATCCCTGGGTGTTCTACATTGGCCTGGCCTGCTCTTCTGACTACTTCTCCGGGGTTTCTTTCTTCTCCATGGCCATGCCCAAAGTCAGGTCCTCGGATCACTGTGAGTCTCATTCCCTCTCCTTCCTCCTACGAGGCACCTCTAATTGTCACCTCTACTCACATGAGTCTCAGTTCCCACCAGCGTACCATCTGCCAGAGCTACAGAGAACAAATGGTAGAGCATCCGTGTGACGATTAGGAAGAGGGGCTGCTTCCTCTGGGATAATGTAGTGGCATGGCCAGGCGCCTCTCGTGCAGAGCGCAGCCTGGTCTACCTTCTAGCAGCTTCCTTCAATTGTAGAGAGTGTTCCTCTCCACAGACCTCACAACAACCTCCCTAGAACCCATGAACCTCCACCTGCTCCTGTGTCCCCCACTTTAGCACCTGGCACCACACCTGACTTGCATCTTCAGAAGATTCTGGATCATCCTCAATTCCTCTGGCTTCCCACAGCCCAACAACAAACCAGACTCGAAGTCCTGAGGATTCTCACTCTGGTCTTGGATTGTGTTTCCATGGAGATAGAGTCTCATGTAGCCCAGGCTATCCTCAAATTAACTACAAATGCTAGGATAACAGGCCCATGGCACCGTGCTGTATGTGCTGGTTTCGTGTCAACTTGACCCAAGGTAGAGTCGTCAGAGAGGAAGGAAGCTCAATTGAGGAAATGCCTCCGTGAGATCCAGCTGTAAGACATTTTCTACAAGCTCGGGAGGCAGAGGCAGGCAGATCACTGTGAGTTCAAGGCCAGCCTGGTCTACAAAGCAAGTCCAGGATAGCCATGGCTAACGCAGAGACTCTGTCTTGAAAAACCAAAAAAGAAAAAAAAAAAGAAAGAAAGAAAGAAGGAAAGAAAGACCCATGCCCAGTCAAGTTCTTCGAAGTCTGTTCCATCATTATTTTTCCACAAATGTATGGGACACATAGTGAGGAGAGCTTTTTTTATTTTTATTTTTTGGGAGGAAGGTACTGAAGATGAAATCTAGGGCCTTCCCATGTGAAGCTACACTCCAACCTCTGTCTGTTTAATAAAATTAATTTTAAGTACTGTTCTCTTGCAAGCCTTCCTCATACTGAACATGCACTCAGCTACCGAACTACACCCCCAGCACTGGTAACTTATTTTTAGATTTAATTTCATTTTATGCATATGAGTGTTTGCCTGCATGCATGTCCTCGGGCCACATGCATGGCTGGCGCCTTCAGAGGCCAGAAGAAGGTGTCAGATCCCCTGGGACTGGAGATACAGAAGGGAGCCACCACACTGGCTCTGGAAACTGAATCTGGGTCCAGCGGTCTTAACTGCCCAGCCATTTCTCCTGCCCTGTTTTGGTTTGGTTTTGTGGGCTGTTTGTTTTGTTTGAGACAGGATCTTTTACAGGCTGGCCTAAAACTCACTACAGCAAGGATGACCCTGAAGCCTAATTTTGGCATCCTAGACAAAGTGCCACCATGATTGATTGTGTATGGTGCTGGGGAATCATACCCAGGGCCTCACGCCTGCTAGACAGACACTCTACTCAACTGTATGAGGCATATCCCCAGTGCCCCAGTTCTACTTAAAAAATTTTTTTTTAATTTATTTATTATTTATACAGTATTCTCAGCAGTCCAGAAGAGGGCACCTGATCTCATTACAGATGGCGGCGAGCCACCATGTGGTTGCTAGGAATTGAACTCAGGACATTTGGAAGATTAGTCAGTGCTCTTAACCTCTGAGCCATCGCTCCAGCCCTTTTATTTGCAGGGGGTTGGGTGGGCAGGGGTAGTTTAGAGACAGGGTTTCTCTGTGTAACTTTGGCTGTCCTGGAACTCTCTTTGTAGACCAGGCTGGCCTTGAACTCACAAAATTCTGCCTGCCTCTGCATCCCACAGAGCTAGGATTAAAGATGTGCCCCACCTCAACCGACTTCAACCCAATACTTTTTAAGTTTTTATTTATTTATTTATTTATTTATTTATTTATTGGTTTTTCAAGACAGGGTTTCTCTGTGTAGTCTTGGCTGTCCTGGACTTGCATTGTAGACCAGGCTGGCCTCGAACTCACAGGGATCCACCTGCCTCTGCCTCCCAAGTGCTGGGATTAAAGGTGTGCACCACCACTGCCTTGGTGGCTCACTCACTTGTTTTGTTTTTGTTTTTGTTTTTCCGAGACAGGGTTTCTCTATGTAGCCCTAGCTGTCCTGGATTCACTTTGTAGATGGGGCTGGCCTCGAACTCACAGAGATCTGCCTGCCTCTGCTCCAAGTGCTGGGATTAAAGGCATGTGCCACCAGCGCCTGGCCACTATAGAATTTTTAAAGAGATTTATTTATTTATTTATTTATTTATTTATTTATTTATTTATTATGTATAAAATGTTCTGCCTTCATGTACACCTGCAGACTAGAAGAGGGTATCAGATCTCATTATGGATAGTTGTGAGCCACCATGTGGTAGCAGGGAATTGAACTCAGGACCTCTGGAAGGACAGTCAGTGCTCTTAACCTCTGAGCCATCTCTCCAGCCCCCTTCCCCCACCCCCACTATAGATTTGAAAGCTCATGGGTAGTTACCTCTGGGCACACCTCCCACTCTCAGGAGTTCTTTTATATTTTTTCTCTATAAATCTATATTCTCTCTGTTAAGATAGATAGATAGATAGATAAACACACACACACATATATAGACTTTGCCATAACGTTACTGTTACAGATAGGCTGGGGTATACATACTGGCTATCGCACACGGTATGTGTCTAGCTGGATTCACACACCAGCTCCACACATTACTAGCTATGAGAATCTGGGCAGAGTAATCACTTTCTCTGTACTTCAGCTTCCTCTTTTTTTTTTTTTTTTTTTAAAGACAAAGTTTCACTATGTGGCTGGCCTGGAACTCACTATGTGGACTAGGCTAACCTCACACTCAGGAAGAGAGCCACTTGCCTCTCCTTAGCAAGTGCTAGGATGGAAGAAGTGCACCTTTACCCCTGGCCAGCTTCCTCATTTGTAAAACAGACCAATGGACCACACAGAAACTGCTCGGCGACGGAACAGGGCACCTGCGACTCGGCCTTAACCGTTACTGTCCTCACTGCCATCTTCTTTAGGCTCTACAGTAACCTTATAGCATTGTAGATGAGAAGGCAGGGACAGAGCGGGGCAGTCATTTCCCATGAGACGGCCTTGGAAGTTAGACCCACAGGGCGTGACCCCAACCCCACTCACTCCTCAGCCTGGATGGAATCCGCAGGGGCCACGTAGTTGCTGGGAACGTAGCCAGTGTGTCCAGAGCTCAGGGACCGGGCCTCCCACCAGTCACATTCCCTGTAGACACAGAACACAGGGGTAGTCAGCAGCGCTTGGGGACAAGGCAGGGCTGTGTTAGCCTGGGAGCGGCCTTGGCAATCCTCACCTTCAATCCCCTCCGCACCCAGAGAACTTTAGCCTGCCTGTCTTCCCTCTACTTACTGCAGCTGTCCTAGCTGTTTTCACCTGAAAAGGGAATGTGTTTGAAGATTCCTTCCTCTTTCTGTTCTCCCACTGAGCAGGTAGTGTGGATGCTGACTAGGTTCCCTCCCCACTGGAAACTCCCAGTGCCTACAGATTCCCTTCTGGATAAAATTAGGCTTTACAACACAGCTTTAAAAGCCTATGATACTGACCTGCCTGCATCTCCAACTTCTTTATACTTTCTAGTCTTTTTCTTTTCTTCTTCTTCTTTTTTAAATATTTATTTATTTATTTATTTATTTATTGGTTTTTTGAGACAGGGTCTCTCTGTGTAGCCTTGGCTGTCCTGGACTCACTTTGTAGACCAGGCCAGTCTCGAACTCATAGCAATCTGCCTGCCTCTGCCTTCCGAGTGCTGGGATTAAAGGTGTGTACCACCACACCCTCCTCTTCCTCCTCCTCCTCCTCCTCCTCTTCTTCTTCTGAGACAGGGTTTCTCTGTGTAGCCTTTGGCTGTCCTGGAACTCCCTTTGCAGACCAGGCTGGCCTCAAACTCACAGAGCTCTGCCTGCTTCTGCCCTCAGAGTGCAGGGATTAAAGACGTGCACTACCATGCCCTGCCCAATTTTTAGTTTTTTACATTTACTTACCGTGTGTGTGTATAGGTCAACAGATAATTTGTAGGAGCCAATTTTCCCCTTCTACCATGTGGGGGGCCTAGGGGTTAAACTGATGGGGTCAGGCTTGGTGACAGGCAGCCTTACCCCCTGGGCCACTTTCTCAGCCCTGCACCTCACTCATTATGATTTACTTAGAGCCTCCACTTGGAGCTTTCTAGAAATCCTTGTTTAGTTTTAGTCTCTCTCTTCTCACCTCTTCCTTCATTGTCTATTTCTTTTTCTAGTCTCAGCTTTAAAAATATCTAGGAGCTGGGCGTGGTGGCGCACGCCTTTAATGCCAGCACTCGGGAGGTAGAGGCAGGTGGATCGCTGTGAGTTCAAGGCCAGCCTGGTCTACAAAGCAAGTCCAGGACAGCCAGGGCTACACAGAGAAAACCTGTCTTGAAAAACCAAAAAATAAAAATAAAAATAAAAATCTCTAGGAAGCCCTCCCCAACCACTACTACTCTTGGGAATGAATTTAGTATTCTATGGTGTCCCAAGCCCTTCACCTACCCTCTCCCTGCATGGTAGGGAGCATCCACCTAGGGTTTCCTTGTTATTGCCATTTGTTTTCGGTGAAACCCAAAGCCCCCCGCCCCCATTAGCCAAGTTCTCTGCCACTGAGCTATAGTCCCGGTCCTCAACCAGGACTTTTATTGTATATATGTATTATGTGTATATATGTCCCCACTCAGGCCTTATCTAGAAAACAGGGATCAGAGTCTTGTCCTCTTGGGGCCTGGCTCCCAGGCCAGGTCATGCCCCTCAGCTAGGTAGCCCAGTCACTTACGTGTTGTTCAGGATGTGCAACTTCTCCCCTTTGGTGAAGGTGAGGTCATCCTCTGTCCTGGCCTCATAGTCGTACAGGGCGACGAATATGGTCACTCCCGTCCCTGCAGAGTCAGAGCTGCTCAGCAGAGTACGGTATAGAATGGGGAACCGAGGCGTCTGCGCCCCTGGCTTCCGGTTCCCTAGCCAGCCACTGTACCTCCTCACTGTCACAATGTCTAGGTTCCTGAAGGAGTTCAGGGACCAGTGGGGTTTCTGATTTGGTTCCAAGCTTGCCCCACTAGGGTCCAGGACAAGAAGACTTGACATTTAAGAGGTTAGAAATAGGTGGGCAGTGGTGGCACACGCCTTTAATCCAGGCACTCGGGAGGCAGAGGCAGGCGGATCGCTGTGAGTTCAAGGCCAGCCTGGTCTACAAAGTGAGTCCAGGACAGCCAAGGCTACACAGAGAAACCCTGTCTTGAAAAAACCCCCCAACCTTCCCCCCAAAAAAGAGGATAGAAATGTGTGTGAATGCGTGCGTGTGTGTGTGTGACAGAGACAGAGACAGAGATGACACAGAGAGAGACAGAGATCGCCTGAAACTCATGATGCTCCTGCCTCATTCTTCCAATTGGAAGAGCCCTCTTTGCTACTTGCAATTGCAAGTACTGAGCTCCCTCTTAGATGAGAACAGAAAAAAGACCCCAAACTGGGCCCCTAGAGTAGATTTACACACACCGACTTAGATGCTGTGACCTGGCGTATGGGGCCGCATCCTGTATCCTCTAGTGACTTCTCACGACAAGCCCGATCTCTCTTTCCTTCATTTTCCCAGACCCCAGGCAGCAGCTCCCCGGCCCTGGAGACCCACCTGACATGCCTCTCATGTTGCCAACGTTAAGGAAAGCAGGGCTGGTGGGCTGAGGAGAGAAGGACGCAGACCGGCCTTGAGTGGGGTCAGGGTAATAGCGTTCTTCGGGCTGTTGCCTCCTGAAGTCGCCTTCCAGGCCAGCATCTTCTTTGGATGGAGGCTCCAACTTCTTGCAGAACACACAGCCCATCCCAGGCACCCTGCTGCAGAAGCGGGGGATGGGTCTAGCTCAGGGTGCCTGGCTGGTGGGCCACCCTAAGCACACAGGTGTGTGCGTGTGTGTGCACATACATTCAGACCGGCGCCAAGCTTCTACTCTGTGACCCACGTTGGGGGGGGGTGTCTTCCTAAGTAGGGACCAGCTTTGGCCTGCCTCCTAGCTGCGTTCTTGTGTTTGGAGAGAGAGTGTGGCTTCTCCATAGTTTCTTTTTTCTTTCTTTCTTTCTTTTTTTTTTTTTTTAAGATTTATTTATTTATTATGTATACAGTGGTTTGCCTGCATGTGTGCCAACAAGCCAGGGAGGGCATCATATCTCACTATGGATGGTTGTGAGTCACCATGCGGTTGCTAGGAATTGAACTCAGGACCTCTGGAAGAGCAGCCGGTGCGCTTAACCTCTGAGCCATCTCTCCAGCCCCCATGGTTTCTTTTTATCTGTCCTTAGCTATGTTTGGCTGTGTGTTCTGTGTTGGTGGTGAGCTACAGGGTGAGCTACAGGGTCTGCAGTTCAGGCTGGCTTTAAACTCACTCTGTAGCCAAGGATGACCTTGAACGCCTGACCATCCTGTGTACATTTCTTAATGGCTTATGCTCTTTTATTTTTCCAGACCGGGTCTCATTGTATATGTCTGGAAACGTAGAACTCACCATGTAGACCCGGCCTTGAATTTACAGAGATCTGCCTCCCACATGTTGAGATTAAAGACGTGTGCTCTGCTGGGCGGTGGTGGCACACGCCTTTAATCCCAGCACTCGGGAGGCAGAGGCTGGTGGATGGCTGTGAGTTTGAGGTCAGCCTGGTCTACAAAGTGAGTCCAGGACAGCCAAGGCAACACAGAGAGACCTTGCCTCGAAAAAAAAAAAAAGATGTAAAGATGTGTGCTCCCACTCTTGGTTTGTTTTGTTTGTCTATTTATTTTTAGGTATTTTAAGATATTTTGACGCATGCCTGTAATCCCAGCATTCGGGAGACAGAGGTGGGTGGATCTCTGTGAGTTCGAGGCCAGCCTGGTCTACAAAGTGAGCCCAGAACAGCCAAAGCTACACAAAGAAACCCTGTCTGGGGGTGGGGGAGAGATTTATTTATTTATTTTACATACAGTGTTCTGCCTGCACACCAGAAGAGGGCACCAGCCCTCATTATAGATGGTTGTGAGCTACCATGTGGTTGCTGGGAATTGAACTCAGGACCTTTGGAAGAGCAGCCAGTGATCTTAACCACTGAGCCATCACTCTAGCCCATTTTTAGGTATTTTAATTTGATGTGTATTGGGTATATTGGGTGTATGTCTGTGCACCATGTATATACCTGGTGCTCAGGGAAGCCAGAAGAAGGCATTGGATTCTCTGGAACTGGATTTACAGTGTGAGCAGCCATGTGGGTGCTGGGAGAGCAGTCAGTGCTTTTAACCCCTGAGCCATCTGTCCAGTCTCATGCTCAGTTTATGCACATTTGGCGGCTGTCACTTTTTTTTTAATTTTAAAATGATTTATTTATTATGTATACAGTGTGCATCAGGTCACATTATTGATAGTTGTGAGCTACCCTGTGGTTGCTGGGAGTTGAACTCAGGACCTTTGGACAGCCCCCATGCCTGTCACTTTGATGTATTGTTGTTTGTGTGATTCCTTCCTGGTGTTTCTTTTTCCTGTGTGTCTTGGTTTTTTGTTTTTGTTTTTGTTTTGTTTTGTTTTGTTTTTTTAAGACAGGGTTTCTCTGTGTATCCTTGGCTGTCCTGGACTCCCTTTGTAGACCAAGTCGGCCTTGAACTCACAGTGATTCACCTGCCTCTGCCTCTGCCTCTGCCTCCCGAGTGCTGGGATTAAAGATTTGCACCACCATGCTTGGTCCTCTCTGTGTGTCTTAATGGGTCTCTAGACATATTTTGGTTGTGTGTGCTGTGCAGTTCTTGAGGAATGCCTCCGTGTGTGCACTGATCTTGAGACAGCTCAGTTGGTAGAATTCTTGCCTAGCATGCATGAAGCCTTCAGTTCGATCCCCAGGACTGCACAATCTCAGCCTGGTGCTGTGGTCCTGTAATCCCAGCGTCTAGGAGAGGGAGGCAGGAAGATCAGAAACTCAAGGCCATTCTTTAGCTAGGTATTAAGTTCCAGGTGAGCCTGAGCTATGAGATACGTAAGACCTCATCTCAAAAACCAAAATGTGCTCACGTGTGTACATGTTTGTCTACATGTCTATGCATGTCTACATGTTTATGGTGGGCAAGTGATCGTGTGTGCGTCTGCGTGTGTGTGTGTGTGTGTGTGTGTGTGTGTAATACACATCTACAAAGCTGTGCGGTTGTGAGTGTGAGGGCAGTGTGCCTGCACCTGGAGAGTCCCTGCAGAGGGGCATCAAGGCCATTTCCTGTCATGAGTCCAGCCTACAGCCTCTCAAGCTGCCTTATTCTGGCTCCTCTATCTGTTTCCTAGCAACAGGATCCTTGTAGGAGGAGGAGGGGGCGGGTGAGGCAGGCATTGTGGGGCCCAGAAAGGTGACCCCACCCTGTTTTCTGAAATTGAAAGCCTCCCCATACTCCCCACCCTACTCACCGCTCAGGCCCCTTCTCCTGGGTCAGTAGGACTGATGCATGGTCCCCGGAAGGCACAGGAAGCCTGGGGGCGAGACAGAACAACGTGAAAGATGAAGATGAAGAGTCTCTGCCAGCCAGCTGCCCCGGATCTTGCCCTCGTCGGGAAGCCAGAAGGCCTGTGCTCTGTCCCATCATGACTTTTACCTTCGTTTCCTCTCTCACCGCTCTTGGAACACTTACTTACTCATCCCCACATTGGGTACAACACCCGTACCAACTCTTGCACACTCAGTCCCACCAGCATATGCTTGAGTGAGTGAGTGTCCCTGCCAGCATCGCTGCACACCATCACAGTTCTCAAATGAGCTCTAGTGCACAACTGCACGTACACATCTGTACCCACTCTCTCCCTCTCTCTCTCTCCCTCTCTCTCTCCAGACTCATCTTTCATACTGGAGTACTATCGAGCTGTGCTGAGCTCACAGGCTCACAGGAACTCAGTCATTGTCTCCTAAAAATGAACCTTATCAGGTAGTAGTGGCCCACGCCTTTAATGCCAGCACTCGGGAGGCAGAGGCAGGTGGATCGCTGTGAGTTCGGGGCCAGCCTGGTCTACAAAGGGAGTCCAGGACAGCCAAGGCTACACAGAGAAACCCTGTCTTGAAAAACCAAAAGAAAAGAAAAGAAAAGAAAAAAAAAAGAACCTTACGAGGCAGTGGCAGAATATGCCTCTAATCCCAGCACTCAGGAGGCAGCAGAGGCAGGCAGATCTCTGAGTTGGAGGCCAGCCTGGTCCACAGAGTGAGGAGTTGCAGGACAGCCAAGACTACACAGAAGAACCCTGTCTCGAAAACCAAACAAACAAGCCAGGCATGGCGTTGCACACCTGTAATCCCAGTACTCGGGAGGCAGAGGCAGGTGGATCAATGTGAGTTTGAGGACAGCCTGGGCTACAAAGTGAGTCTAGGACAGCCAGGGCTACACAGAGAAAGCCTGTCTCTAAAAAGCAAAAAAAAAAATACAAAAAATAAAAAGCAAACAAAAAACAAAGGAGCCTTTTCCTAGAACCCTGCCCCAGCAAATCCCAGTAGATCTATGGTCACCTCTGGTAAGTTTCCTACAGACCAGGATTGGGGAGAGGCCTAAGTCAGAAGCTGGGGCCACCATAGTCTCTTAAAGAGCTCCCGGAACAAGCCAAACTTCCCCAGCAGCTATGCTCTCTGAGTAACTCCTCAGGAAGGTCATTGAGCAAGGGGTCCTCACCCTCCCCACCCCCCTCCCAACCCCAACCCCTGCCAGAAAAACTACACCATTACAACACTCAGAGAGGAACTGTGTGAGGACAGTTTCCTAAGACATGTCATAGCGTCGTCGTAGGGTGGGGCTAGCCCAGGGATAGCCAGGGTCATCCATTGTGGGCCCCCGCCTCCCCCCCCCCCGGGAAAATCACAGCTCCCATCCAGTTCTCCCCCAGGCTGCCCCTCACCAGCACACTCACCTCTCCCAGGAAATCCGTTGTCTTCCTGCATCTACTAGGTCTAGACGCTGGCAGAGCCCTAAACTACATCCTGCCTCCCCTCACTGTCACCAAAACCATTCTGCTAGCTGCACTGAGGTGAAGAGCTAACACCAATGAGCTGGGCTGTGAGGCAGGTTGTGGCAAGAGGTCTGTCGGGGAAATAGTTTCTATTCACTCAGCCTTCACCTCAGAACACCCCCACTCCCGGGGCAGGGGGTGAGGGACCAGTAAGTCTGAAAGGGCCCAGCATTCCAGGCTGGTTCCAATAGGGGAGGGAAGTAGGGGACAGATGTGGAGGGGAGAGGCCCCCCCCCCGACCCAGAGCCTAGCTGAAGGGGGTCACAGAGAAGAGGAGAGATGGAGTAATAGGAAAGCAAGCGCTACAGATGGGCTGTTGGTCTCACAAATACGCAAAGGTATGCCTCCACCCTGGGCTGAGCTACACGGGTCTCATGGAACACAGTCTCAGTTCCAAATAAATAAATAAATAAAGAAAGAAAGAAAGAAAGAAAAACAAAAACCACCACCACCCCCCAAAAATCGAAACACACATACATACATATACACATATATACATATATATGTATACACACACACACACACACACACACATACGTATGTATATGTCCCCTACAGTGTGTCTACCACGGCTTCAAACATTTCACCTCTACCACCACCTCATTTGACCCACACTCACTGCAAATCCAGTTTGGTTTGGTTTCGTTTGGGTTTTCGAGACAGGGTTTTTCTATGTAGCAGTGGCTGTCCCGGGCTCTCTCTGTAGATTAGGCTGGCCTCGAACTCACAAAGATCCACCTGCCTCTGCCTCCCGAGTGTGCGCCACCACGCCCCAGCCTGGACTAACTTTGTAGACCAGGTTGGATTCTAACTCACAGCGATCTGCCTCTGCCTCCCAAGTGCTGGGATTAAAGGCAGGAGCCACCACCAACCGGCTTTTTTTTTTTCCCTCCCCTCGAGACAGGTTTTTCTCTGTGTAGTCTTAGCACCACCAACCAGCTGCAAACCCAGTTTTAAATAGTATTATTATTGAGGAAGCAACTGAGGCATAGAGATGCTTAAATGTTTGCCTAAGGTCACACACGGAGGACTCCTGTTATCTGGCACTAAAATCTGAGCCATTTCCTCACATTGCTAGTCACAGAAATCCTACGGAAATGCGCTGCCTGGGTAGGACTGGCTAGGATGTATACTCAGCACTCCCCTGGAGGCCCCTCCCTACCCAGGGCCTCCTCTATAGGATACAACCTTATACAGTGAGGCTCTCGGTAGGCACAATGTTGCCACTTGCAGTAAGTCCGAAGTGCACATTGCTTCCGCATATCCCCCACAAGGGAGGCCCCACAGTCAGCCTGCCCACGCAGGAGGAAGGTTCAAGTAGTTCTTTGGGCTAAGCCGGAGGTCCTGGCGGTGTTGACAGTGTAACCAGCCGGCAGACTGGACAGCCCTCGGGGCTCAGTCACCCCAGACTCCGAGGGCTTTGTGGTCCTATGTGGTGGATCTGGCTTTCTGGTGTGAGTACCCCGAAGGACTCCAGCATGGTGACACAGGGTGTATTTGAGGCCCAGTGCAAGGAAGACCCACACTGAATGTGGTCACACGCACCAGTGGAAAGACGGGGAGGTGTGAAGATGAAGAGACAGATGGTGTGGCTTCCCCATAAACTGATTTTCAAGGTGGTGGGGGAGGAAACCCCAAGTACTGATTTGTAGCATTTGCTAATTTCCATCGTATAAATATTCCCACTGTGGCTGATTTACGGCTAAAGGAGTGACTTCCTGATGGCTGGGCCCTGGAAGGGAGGAGACTAAGTTCCCCTGAGTCAGTGTCAGTGTCAGTGAGCCGAACATCGCTGCCAGAGAGAACCCCATTGCCAGGTGTGGTGGTGCACGCCTTTAATCTCAGCACTCGGGAGGCGGTGGCAGGTGGATCACTGTGAGTGCGAAGCCAGCCTGGTCTACAAAGTGAGTTCAGGACAGCCATGGCTACACAGAGAGACCCTGTTTCCACCTGCTCTTCCAGAGGTCCTGAGTTCAATTCCCAGCAACCACATGGTGGTTCACAGCCCTTTATAATGTGATCTGATGCCCTCTTCTGCAGACAGATAAGGTACTCATATACAATAAATTAATAAATTAAACAACAACAACAACAAAAAAGCTGGTGTGGTGTACCTGAAATCTCAGTGTGAGGAAGTGAGACAGGGTGATCCTAGGGTTCCCTGGCCGGTTAGTCTATTGACAGATTTTTAGTGGGGGAGCCTCCAAAAAGGAGGAGGATCTGGAGAGATGGTCTTCTGTTCCAGAAGACCCGGGTTTGATTTTCATCACCACAAGGTGACTCACAGCATCTGTTACCCGAATATCTTCTGGCTTCCGCAGGTACCAGGCAGGCACAGGCTACACAAACACACACGCAAGACGAAACACCCATACACATACTGTAATTTTATTTATTTATTTACTTTTTTTTTTTTTTGAGGCAGGGTTTCTCTGTGTAGCCCTGGCTGTCCCGATACTCACATTGTAGACCAGGCTTAGAGATCTATCTGCTTGTCTATACCTCCCCAAAGTGCTGGGATTAAAGGCGTGTGCCACTGTGCCCAGCCCTAAAATATGTCTTATTAAAAGAAAATGTAGAGGCTGGAGAGATGGCTCAGTGGTTAGGAGCACCAGCTGCTCTTTCAGAGGACCTGGCTTCAATTCCCAGTGCCCACATGGCAGCTCACAACTGTCTGTAACTCCTGTTTCAGGGGATCCAACTCTTTCACAAACGCAGGCAAAACAACAATGTACATAAAATAAAAATAAATAAACAAATTATTTCAAAAATTTTACATAAAGCCAGGTGGTAGTGGCTCACACCTTTAATCCTAGCACTTGGGAGGCAGAGGCAAGTAGATCTTTGTTAGTTGGAGGCCAGCCTCATCTACAGAGTGGATCCCAGATACCCAAGGCTACATAGAGAAACCCTGACTTGAAGAAAGAAAAAAAAATTTTTTTTCTTACATAAAAATTGGGAGCAAGTTAGGAAAGACATCTGTATTGCCTTTGCTCATTAGCTTCCACATGCATGTACGGTCACATCCATATACACACCAGAGAGAGGAGAGGTCGGGGGAGAGAGAGGGCGAGGGAGAAAGTGAGAGAGAGGGAAAGAGAGAGAGAGAGAGAGAGGAAGAGAGAGGGGGAGAGAGAGAGAGGGAGAAAGTGAGAGAGAGGGAGAGAGAGAAAGGGAGAGAAGGAGGGAGAAAGGGAGAGAGAGAGAGGGAGAGGGAGAGAGAGAAGGAGGGAGAGAGAGAGAGAGAGAAAGGGGAAGAAAGAAAGAGATGAAGTGACAGAGACAGAAAAGGAGACATGAAGAGAGTTAGAAACAGTTAGAGGGAGCCTGTTCTGCTCAGACAAACATCTTCAAGGAAACAGCCAGAGGCTTCTCCCCTCTTCCTCTGTGCCTTAATACCAGGCGCCAGCTCTCTAGGGAGCCGTTGGGCTCTCCAGAAGTCTGGGTGGCGGTAACCATTAGTGAAAACGTGCTAATTTATTAAACATTTACACAGTGACTGGCATCACGCCAAGAAATTTCTACACATGATCTCTTTAGTGACCTCCTGAGGCAAGTTTTATTTTTAACCCTGATTGGATTAGGACACTGAGGTACAGTGATGTGAAGTAATTTAGGAAGCGAAACTATACCAACCAGTTTGGGCACCTTGCGTAGGGTGCCCAATCTCTGCAGAAACATGAATATACACAGA
Source organism: Acomys minous (assembly GCF_964271855.1). Lineage (NCBI taxonomy): Eukaryota > Metazoa > Chordata > Mammalia > Rodentia > Muridae > Acomys > Acomys minous. The sequence continues at coordinate 108,614,093 of NC_140487.1, read as the reverse complement.
GTGTCCTCTGTGTGCCAGCCCTTGTATGTTTCTAAATCCTAGTTATGGCACAGAGCAAAAAAATGACCTCTTCTCTCTCCCTTTTCTTCTTGTTTCTAAATTTAGTTTGTGTGTGTGTGTGTGTGTGTGTGTGTGATTGGTTCTCTCCTTCCACCATATGTGTTCCAGGGATCAAACTCAGGCTGTCAGCCTTGCCAGCATTAGCTCCTGAGCCATCTTGGATGAGAGACAACACAGCGCGCTGGCCATCCTTGGCAGTGAACTCAGCGCCTGTCGTGGCCACCAGCATTCTGGGCAACTCAGAAGCTTCGGTTTGTTTATGAATAAGGGTAGTCCTGCGACTCAATTGAGGGGTGGTGGTGGCACACACCTTTAGTCGCAGCACTTGGGAGGAGGCAGAAGAAGCAGGTGGATCTCTGAATTTGAGGCCAGCTTGATCTACAGAGTGAGTCCCAGGATAGCCAGGGCTAGACAGAGAAACCCTGTCTCAAAACAAACGAATGAATGAACGAAAAAAGAAAGAAAGAAAGAAAGGCTCCAGTCAAGAGCCTTATCAAGAGCCGGGCGTGGTGGCGCACGCCTTTAATCCCAGCACTCGGGAGGCAGAGGCAGGCAGATCGCTGTGAGTTCGAGGCCAGCCTGGTTTACAGAGCGAGTCCAGGACAGCCAAGACTACACAGAGAAACCCTGTCTCAAAAGACCAAAAAAAAAAAAAGAGCCTTATCAAGGTTGAAATCAGATTATGAATATCACAGCTAAGGTCTAACCATGGACCACAGGCTGCCCACTTCAGTATCTGTCCCTGTGTAGTGAGTGCGCTCTCTCTCTCTCTCTCTCTCTCTCTCTCTCTCTCCCTCCCTCCCTCCCTCCCTCCCTCCCTCCCAGGCATGCAGGATCTCTCTGTATAACCCTCCCCTTGTACTTGAGATCTTTGTGCCACTGGGATTGAGTGCTCAAAGCCCCCTCCCGCCCCCCCGCAGCTCTGTTCTCCAGGAGGCTGTAGCCTTGGATGAAGGACAAGGCGCATGAGCATCCGGTTTCTCACCTGCGCCCTCTGGGCAGAGCAGCTGTGAGGATTTCATGGGAAGAGGCTCTGGCTCAGTGTACATCAGCCAAGGAGACTGAGAATGGCAGCTGCAAAGAGGTCCCCCGGGGCACCTGGTCCACCCACCTCTTACATATACCAGAAAGAAAAAACAAAACAAAACAAAACAAAACAAAAAAACCCAGCTTCTCTGAGGTCACAGGCCAACAGGAGATTCAGGCAACTGTGAAATCCAGTCCACACTTTTCTGTTCCTGCCTTTGTGGCTGGGTTCTCCAAAGCCTGGGCGGGATTATGTGTCCCTCAGTGTCATTCCCCCCACATGGCCAATGGCCAACTACATCTGTCTTAGGGCAGCTGAACACCCAACGGGGAACACCTGTGTTCCTGGACACACGAGCCCCAACCTTCACATCCTTTCCCAGGGGTCTTATTTCCCACAATCATGTCAAAGTGATGACACGAGACTTGGCATGCTCAACCCTGCAGTGGTGGCGCAAGCCTTTAATCCCAGCACTCGGGGAAGCAGAGGCAGGTGGATCTCTGTGAGTTCGAGGCCAGCCTGGACTACAAAGTGAGTTTCAGGTCAGTCAGGGCTACACAGAGAGATCCTGTCTTGAAAAACAAAAACAAACAAACAAACAAACAAACAAAAGACTTGGGATGTTCTGACCTTCAAGTATGAGGGAGAAGCAGAGACAGGATTAGGTTCGAAGTCGGCCGACTGGCTTGAGGCACTGGGCAAATCAGTCCAGCACTTCGAGTTAGGGAGACAGATCTCTCTGTAGCTCCTGCCCATCAGATTCTTGTCTGGCCCTGAGCATCGGCCATACAGTGGGTGAGTGCACTCCCCTTTCCTTCTCTCTTTGCGAAGGTTTCTCTGAGGTTGGGGGAGGCAGGCAGAGGTGCAGGGCCTGAGAAGAAAGAGAAGTTCCCAGACAAGGTGGGAGGGACTAGCAAGACCAGTAAACCCTGAGGACTTCACCAAAAAGGAACTAAAAGCATGGGCAGCGGCAGGAAACCACCTCCTGCAAGAGTTCCGGTTTCTCCTCAGAGCTCGAGGCAGGCAGACCTAGGCTGAAGCGGCGAACACGAGTCCTGGGTGTGAAGGTTCTGCAGCCCCTCAGGAGTCTTGGAGCCCTGACTGAGGGCATCTGCACTGCCCCACAGTCCTCTCACTGGCCTGAGACCTCAGGAGACTTGGAGCCCTGACTGAGGGCATCCGCGCTGCTCCACAGTCCTCTCACTGGCACTGAGACCCCACAGGACTAGCCCCATCTGCCTCACAGAGGCTTCTCACTTCTCACTAACTTCCTGTCATTTTACACCATGCTTTCCTGAGACCTACAACTGGTCCAGTCCTGACACCATCTTTGCACTGTCCTAGCTCTTCGCTCCACTGGGTCCTTAACGATGTCAACTGAGCTTTCCCTACTTATTGGTAAAAGTGGTTCTATCTGGCTTGGCAAAACCATAATAAACCTTTATTCCCAGCACTCAGGAGGCAGAGGCAGGTGGATCGCTGTGAGTTCGAGGCCAGCCTGGTCTATAAAGCGAGTCCAGTCCAGGACAGCCAGGGATACACAGAGAAACCCTGTCTTGAAAAAATACCAACCCCCTCAACAAAAACACAAAAAAAAACCCAGAACATAACGGTCTACCCATGGGTTTCAGGACAGCTGGAGTTATATACAATGAGACCTTGTCTTAAAAAGAAAGAGGGCTGGAGAGATGGCTTAGTGGTTAAGAGCGCCACCTGCTCTTCCAGAGGTCCTGAGTTCAATTCCCAGCAACCACATGGTGGCTCACAACTAGCTATAATGTGATCTGATGCCCTCTTCTGCAGATAAAGCACTCAGATGCAATAAATAAAATAAATAAATCTTAAAAGAAAGAAAGAAGGAAAGAGAGTTGGGCATCAATGGTATACATCTTTAATCCCAGCAGCCAGGAAGCAGAGGAAGTTTGATCTCTGTAAGTTCAAGATCAGCCTGGTCTGCCACACACGCCTTTAGTTTCAGCTCTTGGGAGGCAGAGGCAGGGAGATTGCTGTGAGTTCGAGGCCAGCCTGGTCTGCAAAGCAAGTCCAGGATAGCCAAGGCTACACAGAGAGAGACCCTGTCTTGAGAAATCAACCAACCAACCAACCAACCAATCAAGATCAGCCTGGTCTACAGAGTTAGTTCCAGGACAGCCAAGGCTGCACAGAGAAGCCCTGTGTGGAAAGAGAGAGAGAGAGAGAGAGAGAGAGAGAGAGAGAGAGAGAGAGAGAGCGCTAACATGGTGGCCCCAGCCTTTCATTTCGTCACTCAGGAAGCAAAGGCTGGAGGCCAGCATCTGTGAGCTCAAGGCCAGGAAAAAGTGGTTTCACACATCTCAGGAAATTACCCATCAGCCTCTACAACAAGAATCTGTGGGTTAACTGGGCGTGGTGGCGCACGCCTTTAATGCCAGCACTCGGGAGGCAGAGGCAGGTGGATCGCTGTGAGTTCGAGGCCAGCCCGGTCTACAAAGTGAGTCCAGGACAGCCAAGGCTACACAGAGAGACCCTGTCTCAGGAAAAAAAAAAATCTTTGTGTTACCTAGGCTGGGACTTGGGGTTCTAGCCATGAATGGGAGCTGAGGGACTATAGCGTGGAGTATAGATTCCACACTGTGATCCCTTAGTCTTTCGGGGAGTGGGATGGGGGCAGCCTGCCTTTTCCAAACCAACTGTGCTATGTGGATGGGTCTTGGCTCCGCCTTCCTTGGAACTTCAGCGCTGTAGTCCTTTACCCAGTCTGCCAAGGTTGGTCACTTCCCTTGTCATTTCAGCCTCAGGTGGCTGCAGAGCACACTGGGAAAATCCACTACCAGACATTTAAGTACCACCGGCTTGAACGCATTCATTCAAGCTGGAGCTGGCCTTGGAGCCAGGAGCCCGTTGCTCTCGGGTCCACACAAGCTTGGCTGGGAATGATGGTAGGGCGCGGCCCTCGCCTTGGCTACTTCCTTTGTCATGTCTAGATCCTCCGGACTCTGCCTCATCCTCACGTCCTCACCGTGTCAAGCTCTAGACTACGTACATGTTCACAGGGTGGCCACCTGGTGTTGAGGGTGAGGTTCAGATCTGAGCCCCCCCCCCCGCACCCCCCCTGACCTCCTCAGAATGGGCGCTCCACAGATCCAGAGACATTTGGTAGCCACCAACTGTGTGCTGGTCCCCAAAGGCCCCTGTCAGCGAAGCTTTCTGGTCCTCCATGCTTTGAGATGGCAAAGAGCTCGCTGTGTAGAACAGGCTGGCCTGGATCTCATAGAGATTCACCTGCCTCTGCCTCCAGTCTCCCCTCCCTCCTCCCCTTCCCACCCCTCCCCTACCCTGCCCTCCCCTCAGGCCCCTGTTCTATCTCTATTCCCCCCAACACACACCCCATGAGTCTTTCTTCTGCTTATGTGGCTCAAGCTGGCCTCAAACTAGTGACAATCTTCCTACCTCGGTTTTCTGAGTGCTGGGATTATTATAGCCATGTGCCCCTAGGCATAGTTTTGGCACCATCGGGGAGGGCTAGTTTCCCCCCAAAGTTCCATTGAGGAAAGCAAGCCTAACTCATTTTTGTCAGGAGCTCAGGTCTCTGAGGCGGCAGATCCCTGAACAGCAAGCGGCACTCTCCCACTCCGTTGTGCAATACACACGGACCAAGGACCAAAAACGGGGACGAAGGTGGGGGACCAAAGGTGGCTTCCAGCCACGAGCCCGCTGCCGCCTAGAGCCAGCTGGCCTCACAGCCCTGTATTGCCATGGAAACAGCCCTTGCGGGCATTCGCGGTCAAAAGCAGGATTTCCGTCGGGGCTGCCAGCAATTCCCGGATCCCGAAGGGGACGGGGGCACCCAGACTGCCACCGCAGGTAAGGAGAGGTACCCAGGGAGGTCTGCCCGTGCCCAGGGTGAGGACTTCCCCAGGAAACCGCGGACCCACGCCTTCAGCGCCTGGACGGACGGAATCCCCCAGAGCGTCCGGAAGCCGCCTTCCAGAGATGCAGCCGGAGGGCCTGGGGCTTGCAGACGTCCCCCTGCCCCTGACAGCTCGACCTCTGAGGAATCCAGATAGCCGGCCTTGGAGACCCCAGAACTGCACTCTGGACTCTGTGTTCTTCAGAAATCACTCTACTTTGACTCCTCTGGAACTCAAACGCCGAATTTCCTCAGTATCCCCTCCCGATCCTTCCATTTCCCCTACCTACAACTACCCCTCTCCCAGACCGCTCAGCTTCTCCCCACTTTCTCCCCTTGAAACCCTCACAGCACCGTCCCTAAACTCTTTGAGGGGAGCCCACAGCGCCCTCCCAGGACTCTTTCAACCCTCTTCCCAAACTCTTATCAATTTCACCACACAAGTTTCCTCCATTTCCCCATGTAGGCCTACCTTCCCCATATTCCCTGAGCCTTGTCCCCAGGTTTGTATTAGTCTTTCCTAATTTTTCTTATTTTTCCTCCTTAATTCCCTTCCTGGATGGGGTTCCCCTCTCCAACTTGCTCAGCTCTCGGAGTTCAGGTTTACCCTCGTCGTTCCTCCAGGGTGAGGGCAGGCAGGGGGCGGGGCAACACCTGCCCTGCCAGCTCCCACTTGGTTTGGCCGCCTACCTGGTCCCAGAGAGCCAGCTGCGGATAACCCGATCTGAGGCGAGCCAATCGCAGTAGCCAGGAGAATCGATGTGGGGGAGAAGTGGGGTGCTGCTCGCCTCTGCCGCTACCACCAACTCTGGGCAGGGAGGAGGAAGCCGCCTAGGACTTCTCTTATTTTGGTGGCTGCGGAGGAGGAGGAGGAGGAGGAGGCGGCGGGCAGGAGAATTCGCAGTCACGCCTCAGCCCCAAGCTAGCTGCCCAAAGCCGGGAGGAGGCCCTAGACTCTAGGTCCGCAAGCTCCCACTTCCCGCCTTACAAGGTTACCTCCGATGGGCTTTCCCAGCGCTGTCGCTGCACCTCAGCTCCAAAAGGACCTGCCCCTTCAGTCACTAGAGTAGGACACAGAAGGATTTGGCCACCACGGAGGCTCCTACTTCCCACTCATCTTCTATGTGAGAAAACCCAAAGCCAGGTCAGGATAGTCTGGCCCAAGTTCACACAGTCTGTTGCTCTTACACTGCTGTCACCAGACTTGCCAGGTCTTTTGTCGCCTGCCTCTGTACTCTGCTACCCCATCCTATGGACTGGGTACAGGGTGGTGGAGATAAAAGACCTTGCCTTTGGGTGTTTGCTTTTCAGAGCAGTCAGCTGGAACCAGGTCGCAGCTACACACACATTTTAAAGACGCTGAGTAAAGTCCTTTGTTCACAGTTCCTCTGACGGATTCCCTCCTTAGACCCTCCCCAACCTGATGTCCCTGAACCCCTCGTAATACCTCTTCAGAACCAAGGTCCAGGGAAACTCAGGAAACCCCCCTGCCTGGGGAGGGAGGGATACAGTAGGGAGCGCTGGAAATCTGTACGGGGAGGGTGATGTCGTGAGGCACGGAGGGTGTTCAAACGGGTGTGGGGGCAATGTGATTATAGGCGCTGACATGGTGCCTGGTTTTAGAATCAACAACTAGGGCACATTATGCAGTCAGGTGTGTTGCTATGAATGGGGTTGGGGGGGCTGTGTATGGCCACCATGGAGGCTCCCACTCTCCAGTCATCTTCTAGGTGAGAAAACCCAAAGCCCAGGTCAGGATAGTCTGGCCCAAGTTCACACTGTCTGTTGCTCTTACACTGCTGTCACCAGACCTGCCAGGTCTCCTGTCACCTGCCTCTGTACTCTGCTACCCCATTCTATGGACTGGGCACAGGTTCAGGAGTACCACAGGGTGACCGCACGTGGTGGATGCACATAAGAATGCTCCTCTCTGTGATGCGTGGCCTTTAATCCCAGTATGCAGAGGCAGGCAGATCTCTGAGAGTTCGAGGCCAGCCTGGACTACAGAGCGAGTTCCAGGACACCGGCTGTCACACAGAGAAGCCCTGTCTCAAAAAACAAACAAAAAACAAAAATAACAAAAATTCAAAACAAAACAATACAAAAAAACCCTTTCCCCCAAAACCAAACAAAAGAAATAAAGAAATGAAAAACAAAACAAAAATGCTTCTCTCCCTTAGGCAAACAGGAAGTGTGGTAAGGAGGAAGAAAGGAAGGCTAAGGGAGGTTCGGGGACCTTGGGAGGGTGGCTTCGTCCTCCCTGGGTAGCACTGCCACTATTATAGAGCACTCTCCAAGTTGGCCTTGGCCGTTGGTCCTTGTGTTCAACTAACAATAAATGTTTACCTCAGTCCATCGGATTCCAGCCACAGGGAGACCAGCTACAAAAGGGACTGTCACACCAGACGCACTCCCAGCTACTGGTGGGGGTGGGGGGTTGGAGGTTATGGGTGGGGGTGGGGGTGGTGGTGCTTGAACCCTAAGGACTGGAGGGCAGCCAGAGCAAAACAGTGATTGTCTGCCTCAGAGGAGGGAGGGAGGAAGAGAAGGGCAGGGTTGGCAGGACCTGATAAGGCAGGGGGTAGGGGGAAGGGAAGAGAAGACAGGAGAGGGGGAGGGAAAGGAGACAGAAGATGGAAGGGGAAACAAGAAGGGAGAGGGGAGAGAGAAAAGAGAGGGAGAGGAAGGGGAAAGAGGGAGGGAAGAAGGGAGGGGGAGACAGAGACTCACAGAGACCTTGAAGAAATCTTTCAACTATCGAGATTATTCTGAAATTCTTCTTCTGTTGTTGTTGTTGGTTTGTTTTTTGTTTTTGTTTTGTTTTGTTTTTCAAGACAGGGTGTCTCTGTGCAGCCTTGGCTGTCCTAGACTCACTTTGTAGACCAGGCTGGCCTCGAACTCACAGAGATCCACCTGTCTCTGCCTCCTGAGTGCTGGGATTAAAGGCGTGCGCCACCATGCCTAGCTTTTGGGTTTTGGGGGGGGGGTTGTTTTGTTTTGTGTTTTTGGTTCTGAAATTCTTCTCAATCTAGCTCCTGGGTATCTCCTTAGGAATCTTCCCTGATGCTCACACCCCCTCCCCCCTACACCGGACCAGGCAGAACACTCACAACAACTCTTGCTTAGAGCACTCTTCTTCCTCCTGCTGGTCTGGAACTCCTCACTTCCGGTTGGTTACTGTGTATGTTGCTTCCTCAGAGAAGCCTTCCTGACCTCTGACTTCCGGCCCACGCTGCCTGGTGCAGAGACAGACTCTTCCTAGCTCTGTTTCCCTTGGGCACCTTATTGTGCTTGCTTTCTGCACCTCACCGGCTGCCAGCGCGTGGTAAATGCTGCGTTTCCTGTCATTCCTTCTCTTAAGGGTTGGATCCTATCAGTCTGGTAGCACAGAGCAGGTCACAGGGCCAAGATGCACAAGATGACGCTTATTACGACTGCTACTTCTCCCACTGCCTCCATGGTCACATTCCTCTAAAACAGTTCCCGAAGCTGATAGTGCAAGTCAAAAGCCAGCCTGCCCGCCTGCCGTGCTGCATCTCCTGTTGCTGTCTCCTTGCTCAGCCAGCTTGGGCTCTCCTGTCTTCTTTGGTCCTGTAGTTCTCTTGGCAAAGTCCCAGAGAACCATCGCTTGCCTTGAAGGCCAGCCTACAAGAATCCAAGCAGCAGCCCGGCAGTGGTGGCGCACGCCTTTGATCCCAGTACTCAGGAGGCAGAGGGAGACGCAGGTGGATCGCTGTGAGTTCAAGGCCAGCCTGGTCTACAAAGGGAATCCAGGACAGCTACATCTTCCCTGAGGAGGAGAGGGAAGCTACAGACAGACCAGAGCACTTCAGGGCCACGGACAGACAGCAGCACTTCAGGAGGAAGCTACCCAGGCCAGCCAGGCACCGTAAAGATGACTGCCTCCTGTCTCTTAGCCTTCCTGCAATCTGACATCTTCTGCAATCCCTTCCCCTGCACCGACCATTTCTCCTGTCACAGACTTCACCCTCTCAGCCTAGAGACATGCTCTAGAATCTGCTCGAAAAGAGAAACTGAAGTCATACTCATTTTTTATTACCATATATTTATAGTTTTGCATGAATGCACAAATGTGTATGTATGTATATGGCAGCCAGAGGACTTTTATTTTTCCAAGACAGGGTCTCTCTGTGTAGCCTTGGCTGTCCTGGACTTGCATTGTAGACCAGGCTGGCCTCAAACTCACAGCGATCCACCTGTCTCTGCCTCCCAAGTGCTGGGATTAAAGGCGTGTGCCACCATCCGAGGCCAGAGAACAACTTGAAAATCATCTCTTTCCTTCCACTGTGTCTTGGAAAAAGAAAAAAGCTGCGCGTGGTGGCACATATCTTTAATCCCAGCACTCAGGAGGCAGAGACAGGTGGATCGCTGTGAGTTTGAGGCCAGCCTAGTCTACAAAGCAAGTCTAGGATAGCCAAGGCTACACAGAGAAACTCTGTCTCCAAAAACCAAAAACCAAAAACCAAAAAAAAAAAAAAAAAAAAAAAAATCAGGAATTAGGAGTTCAAGGGCAGCCTTGGCTAACTAGCAAGTTAGAGGCTAACCCACATAAGACTTCCTCAAAGCAAACCAAAAAGAATTGTTCCCAAGTATATTGGCTCCCGTTTGTGATTCTAGCATTTGGGAGGCTATATGGGGTGAATTGTGAGTCTATGTAAGTTCATTCTCAAAAACTCACAACAAAAAGCAAAACAAAACAAAACAAAAAAATCAGAGCTGGCTGGGCGGTGATGGCGCATACCTTTAATCCCAGCACTTGGGAGGCAGAGGCAGGCGGATCTCCATGAGTTCAAGGCCAGCCTGGTCTACAGGGTGAGTTCCAGGACAGCCAGAGCTGTTGTCCCACAGAGAAACCCTATCTGGGGGATGTGAGTGGGGAATAGCAAAGAAGCTGACCTGTGGTGGCACATGCTTTTAATTCCAGCACTCGGGAGGCAGAGGCAGGTAGATTTCTGTGAGTTCGAGGCCAGCCTGGTCTACAGAGCGAGTTCCAAGACAGGATTACGTAGGAAAAAACATGTCTCAAAAAACAAAACGAGCCGGGCGGTGGTGGCACAGGCCTTTAATCCCAGCACTCGGGAGGCAGAGGTAGGCAGATCGCTGTGAGTTCGAAGTCAGCCTGGTCTACAGAGCGAGTCCAGGACAGCCAAGGCTACACGGAGAAACCCTGTCTCAAAAGACAAAAACAAAACAAAACAAAAAGCAAAGAACGGGTAAGCACATAAAAAGTATTGCCGATGATATTGTCTTAGTCATTTTGGGCTGCTATAAAACAACAGATTATATGCCTTAAACAAGATAAATGTGTTTTCTTACAGTTCTAGAGTCTGCCTGAATTGCACATGGCTGCCTCCTCTCCCCTGACTTCGCGTGGTGACGGCAAGCGCTCTGGGGGCTCACTTGGTAAATGCCCTAGTCTTTAATCCTTTAGGCTGGAGCCCTAACCCTGACGACTTCATTTAAACGTAAGTTGTGTGTGGGCAGGTAGGTCCTCTTCTGAGGTACCGTCACAGGGAGGAGAGAGGAAGGCTTCGGCACACGAATGGAGGGAGGTGATGGGCAGCCTGCTCCCGCAGTGTGAGGGCACCAGTAGATGCTGTGGTATTGGCCAAGAGAGATTCCCCATTTCCCACTGTGGATCTGGCCAACCACAGTGCTGAACTGGTGACCAGCACTTGCTCTTGGGGTTACTATAAAGGATGTGTATCATTGGAAAGCATTCTTTTTTGTTTTTTTTTTTGGGGGGGGGTTGTTTTGTTTTGTTTTTGCTTTTTCTGAGACAAGGTTCCTCTGTGTTATCTTGGCTGTCCTGGACTCCCTTTGTAGACCAGGCTGGCCTCGAACTCACATCGATCTGCCTGCCTCTGCCTCCAGAGCGCTGGGATGAAAGGTGTGTGCCACCACGCTCAGCTGGAAGACATCCTTTTTTATTTTTGTAAACATTTTTAATTAATTTTTCAAAATCTATGTGCGTTGGTGTAAGGGTGTCAGATCTTGGAGTTACAGACAGTTGTGAGCTTCCATGTGGGTGCTGGGAATTGAAGCCGGGTCCTCTGGAAGAACAGCCAGTGCTCTTAACCACTGAGCCATCTCTCCAGCTCCGGAAGACATTCTTTACTTCCACAGATGCTTGGCAAAAATTCATTGAAGTGATCAAGCCAAATATGGCCCTCTGCCTGCTTCTGGGTGGCCAGAGAGCTAAGAAAAATAAGTTCAAGGGCTGGAGAGATGGCTCAGCAGTTGAGAGCACTGTCTGATCTTCCAGAGGTCTTGAGTTTAATTCCCAGCAACCACATGATAGCTTACAACCATCTATAAGGAGATCTGGCACCCTCTTCTGGTGTGCATGTAGAATTCTATATATGTAATAAATAAATCTTTTTTTAAAATAAGTTAAGAGACAAGTAATTGCTACGTTGCTCAGGCTGGCTTCAAATTCCTTGGTTCAAAAGATTCTGCTGGGTATGGTGGCATATGACTTTAATCCAGCACTCGGGAGGCAGAGGCAGGTGGATCTCTGTGAGTTCAAGGCCAGCCTGAACAACAAAGCGAGTCCAGGATAGCCAGGGATACACAGAGAAACCGGGTCTCAGAAAACCAAACCAACCAACCAAACAACCAAACTAACAAAAGACAAATGAGCCTGACTGGTGGCAAACAGGCCTGTAATCCCAGCACTCCAGGAGGCAGAGGCAGGTGGATCTCTGTGAGTTCAAGGCCAGCCTGGTCTACAAAGGGAGTCCAGGACAGCCAAGGGTACACAGAGAAACCCTGTGGTGTGTGTGTGTGTGTGTGTGTGTGTGACAAAAGAGTAGTGTTTCAGGGGATAAGGAAATTATGTTAAAACCCAATTGCAATGTGCATAAACAAAGTTGGGAACACAGCCAGGCTCCATTTATGTACTGCACACAGCAGCTTTCACGTTACCATGACAGAGCCGAGTAGCTGCAACCAAGACCGGGTGGCCAGCGAAACCAAAAATATTTATACTCTGGTCCTTTACAGAAACTGTTTGCCACTCTCTGCGCCACACCAACTTCCAATTCCAAAAGAGAGATAGTGTAACTGTCCTTGTGAGAAAGCTTCCAGGCCTGTCTGCAGTGTGGGGGCCGGCCCCTGGCCAGATCACTTTGAAAAGTAGTTGTCGATCTTTGGCTGCATAGGCAGAGCTAATGAGGCTAGCCTGGCTCTAGAGACCTTGTCTCAAAAACAGAAGATAGCAGTGGACCCTGGGGAGATGATGCTCGCTGCACAAATGTGAAGACCTAAATTCAAGTTTCCCCAAATCCACATAGACCTGGGGGCAGGAGGGCTTGTCTACATCCCAGAATTCCTGTGGTGAGATGGAGGATGGGCAGGGGAATCCCTAAACACTCAAGAGCCAGCTGTGGCCTCAGACAAGCTTGTTTGTTGGTTTCCCGAGACAGGGTTTCTCTGTGTAGCCTTGGCTGTCCTGGACTCCCTTTGTAGACCAGGCTGGCCTTGAACTCACAGCGATCCGCCTGCCTCTGCCTCCCGAGTGCTGGGATTAAAGGGGTGCGCCACCAGGCCCAGCTGTGGGTGACTTCTCAAGGGTAAGAGAGCATCAACTGTATGAAGCCTGAATTGAGCATTTTGAAAGCAGGTGTTTGCTGAACATGCAAAATCCAACCTGTGAAAGCTGGACAGAGGCAGGCATATAGATGGCTGTGAGTTCTAGGCCAGCCTGGTCTACAAATGGAGTCCAGGACAGTCAAGGTTACACAGAGAAACCCTGTCTCAAAAAACAAACAAACAAACAAACAAACAAAAAAATCCAACCTATGGGAGACAGAGACAGCAGGACCTCCGTGAGTTCAAGACAAGACTGATCTACATAGTGAGTTCCAGGTCAGCCAAGGCTACACAGAGAAACCCTGTCTCGAAAAACAGAAACAAACAAACATGCACAAACATATATGTGATATAACATACACACACACACATGCACACACTAGCATACATATATGCACATGTGTGTAGCATAACACATGTATGCACATGTGATATATATAATATAGCACACACAATATGCACACATGCAATACATATACACACAATAAATACACATGCACATATGCAATACAACACACGTATACACATACAGGTATGCAATATATAACACATGTGCACACACACATATGCGATATAACACATACACACACACACACATTCTCTATCACTGAGCTGTACACTCAGCCCCCTTTCCTGTGATTCCCTCTCTTTTTCCTCAACTCTAAGCTCCACTTTGACTGCTGAGAGTCTGATAGCCTTGGGCTGCTTGTTGTCTGGAGACAGGGCTGAAGGAGGCAGGCGGGCTGGAGTGGGTGGGCCTGCCTTCCCAGCAGGGGCTGTGTCCAAGTTGATTCCTTTTGTTGGTGTTCCAGGCACCGGGGGTCACATGCAGAGCCTCAGCACGCTGTGACTGAGCAGCAGTGACCCCAGCTACTCCTGGGTGGATGCAGATGGGTGAAGAGCATGGGGCCCGGGGTGATATGTCTCTTAGGGACTCTAATGCCCATGATGACACTTATTGGAGAAGTTCCCAACCGAAGAGCTCTGACCAGACGCAGCAGCTTGAGTGGGCCTGCTTTCATCTTAGGAGCAAATCCACCGTCATCAGCACAGCTTAGCAGCAGGGCGGCTGGTGTCAGGAGGAGACTGAGTGAGGCTGCACGGGGCTGCCCCCTCAGATGGGCAGCCGATTGGTCTCCATGGTGATTCTACCACCGAGCCTTTTCCCACCTGCTGGGCTCTGTCCTTTTGTGCCCAGGCTCAGCAGTTCGAGGCAGGTAGTATTTTCTCCCTTTTCTAAACCCTGTTTTCATTTTCTGAGACAGGGTCTTGTTATGCAGTTCATGCTGGCCTGTGGCCTCTCAAGTGCTGGAGTACAGGCTGAACCACCAGACCCAGCTCCTGTGAGCACGGCTTGCCTGTACCAATAGGGGTGCATTGACTCTCTGTGCCATTTATGAAGACTTTTTCTGTTCTGTTTATTTATTTATTCCTTTTGTTTTGTTTTGTTTTTGCTTTGTTTTGAGACAGGGTCTCACTATAGAGCTTGACTGTCTTAGAACTCACTGTGTAGACCAGGTTGGCCTTAAACTCACAGAGATCCACCTCCCTCTGCCTCCCTAGTGCTGGGATTAAAGGCATTTTTAAAATTTTTTTAAAAAAATATTTATTTATTTATTACATATACAGTGCTTTGCCTGCATGCCAGAAGAGGGCACCAGATCTTATTACAGATGGTTGTGAGCTACCATGTGGTTGCTGGGGATTGAATTCAGGACCTTTGGAAAAGCAGACAGTGCACACCTGCTTCTAGCTGCCTTATCATCGGTAGACTCATGCTGTCTGAGAGCCACAGAATAGGGACTCTGGCTCAGTGTTTGGACTCCCTAGGGGGCCTGATCAAGCCCAGGAGCTCATGACCTGCTCTCCTGGCAGCCCCGGATATATGTACGTGTGGTAACTGCTGTCATATTTCTGGTCCAGAGGCTCTGTGGGCTGCAGTGTTGTAAGGAAGCCTGTGTGGCCTTTGCCCAGCTTCCTCCTAGCAGGACGTTTACTCTCTCAATGCCATGTGCAGGAGGGCCAGGAGGACTGGCGGAGTCCAGCAGGAACCAGATGGATGCTACCAGGGCACACTCTGGAGAGGCTGGAGTTTAACAGGGAGGACATACGTGGCTGGAGGATTATTGTATAACTGGGGCCTGAAGAATTCTTCTGAGGGCTGGAGAGATGGCTCAGAGGTTAAGAGCACTGGCTGTTCTTCCAAAGGTCCTGAGTTCGATTCCCAGCAACCACATGGTGGCTCACAACCATCTATAATGTGATCTGATGCCCTCTTGTACATATAGGCAAAGCACTGTATACATAATAAATAAATAAACATTAAAAAAAATTCCTCTGAATGGGTGGATGAGATGGCTGCTCAGCAGCTTAAAAGGCGCTTGCCACTGAGCCTTACAGATTGAGCTCCATCTCTAGCACAGTGGGAGGGGAGAAAGTTGCCTTCCAGCCTCCACTTGCATGCTGTGACTAGCAGGCATGCGCCCACCCATACACACACCTGATAAATAAGTGCAGTATGTCTCAGAAAAAGAATTCCATGGAGACTGGGTTGTCCCAGAAGATTCTAGAAAATCTGGGGAAATACAAGAGGACCCAAGAATATTTCAGAGGGAGGCTGGGATACCATAAAGAAGGTAGGATCTAAATTGGGCGGTGGTGGCACACACTTTTAATCCCAGCACTCAGGAGGCAGAGGCAGGCAGATCTACATGAGTTCGAGGCCAGTCTGGCCTACTAAGTGAGTTCCAGGACTGATAGTGTACTTTTAAAAATCTATTTTTACCCTTACCCAGATCTAGCCGATGGACAGGACATTCTCCACAGTTGAGTGGAGAGTGGGGTCTGACTTTCACATGAACTCTGGTGCCCCGTATTTGACCACGTCCCCTGGATGGCGAGGCCTGGTGGCACTCAGAGGAAGGATAGCAGGCTACCAAGAAGAGACTTGATACCCTATGAGCATATACAGGAGGAGGAGGTCCCCTTCAGTCACAGTCATAGGGCAGGGGAGTAAGGGGAAAATAAGAGGGAGGGAGGAATGGGAGGATACAAGGGATGGGATAACCATTGAGATGTAATATGAATAAATTAATAAAATATGTTTTTAAAATCTATTTTTATTTTGAGTTCCTTAAATCTTTCTCCCATCTCCACCCCAATCCCTTCCAACACCCCAACACCAGGTAGGAGAGAAAGAAGGTGAGTGGGGAGAAGGGGCGTGGTTTTCCTGAGCTGCTTCCTGTTTAGGGTCGTTGAGTTCCTTGGGTCAAGTCCAGTCTTCCTTTCAAGATTTCTCCAACTTCTCATCAAACTGCATCAACAACAACCAGAAGCAGCAGAGGGAAGCACCAGCAGCCTTCGTTCTCAGAGCCCCTGTCTCTCTCTGGGTCTGGCTTTTATCCCCACTGACAAAGACCACACCTCCGCACCGATGTGGTTCACAGCTGACAAAGAGCAAGTGCCCTCTCAGGAGGCAGTTATCAGCTGTGGACAACCGGGAGCAGCCCCCACATCCCACACCTGGGATTAAAACAAAAACATGTTTACATATGAACCCAAACTTCCACGACACAGGACAGCCAAGGTTAGACAGAGAAACCCTGTCTCAAAAAGCAAAACAAAACAAAACAAAACAACAACAACAACAACAAAAGATGGTTGGATCCTTCCAGGGGAACTGAACTACTTTAGAGGGCAGAGTCTTCTATAGGGAACTTTGAGATGTAGGGATAGGAATAGGGGGGCTGGAGAGATGGCTCAGAGGTGAAGAGCACTGGCTGTTCTTCCAGAGGTCCTGAGTTCAATTCCCAGTAACCACATGGTGGCTCACAACCATCTGTAATGTGATCTGGTGCCCTCTTCTGGCCTGTAGGTGTACATGCAGGCAAAACACTGTATACATCATCATCATCATCATCATCATCATCATCATCATCATCATAAATCTTTTAAAAAAAGATAGGAGTGGGTGTTGTATATGACCTTGGAGGCTGCTGTGGGAGTGTCCCCCTTTCAACTCTGAGCTTGCAAAGATTAGGGAACTCCAGAGGTCTTTGGGAGGCCAATAGTGGATGTGTCAGGACTAGTCAGTCCATAGGATCTTGCTGTGTAGACCAAGCTCTTCTCAAACTGGCAATTCTCCTGCCTCAGCCCCTGAGGTGCTGTGGTTACAGATGTGTGCCACCATTCTTAGCTAGTCTCTCCTGCTAATGGACTTAGTGCAGTTCTTGAATCCTGGAGCCCTAGGTTGAGGTTGCCTGCTTGCTTCCGTGGCCCCTGAGACTTTCTGCCAGGAGCACTCACTCTATGCTTGAAAGGCTGTCGGAGACAGGCAAGGGAGAAGAGATGTGTGCCAGCCCTAAGTGATGTTGGATCTCCTGGGTATAGTTCCTGTCCACGATACCACTTGTATGTACAGTTAGCTACCCTCAGAACTCTCCCTTTGACAAATGTCTGGTTAAAAAAAAAACCAGGCTCCCCTACCCCAAAAGTGACAACTCCTGGGCTGGAGAGATGGCTCAGTAGTTAAGAGCACTGTCTGCTTTTCCTGAGGTCCTGACTTCAATTCCCAGCAACCACATGGTGGCTCACAGCCATCTATAATGAGATCTGATGCTCTCTTTGGTATGCAAGTGTACATGTAGGCAGAGTACTCATACATGAAAATAAATTTAAAAAAAAAAATTTTTTAAAGCGCCAACTCCTGTAACTGCTGTTTGCCCTGCACTTGGCCCTTCCCTGGTGACTTGGGATGGCGGCCCAGCCCACCTCCCTGCCAGAGCACCCTTGCTTTTGCTCAAACACACAATGCAACGGCGCAAGGCTATGGTGTCCCAATGTCAAGAGTGAATCATCTGTCTGACACCCACCTAGAAACCAGTCCTTTGTTCCCCAGAGATGAAGGCTCCCCAGGAGTCAAGAAACCGTGGTAGGTGGGTAGGTAGTAGGGACCTTCTGCAGACCCCTTGCTTTTATCAGCAAGGGAGGACAAGGCATAGTGTTGTCCCTCAGAGGCAGCCAGGTCCCTTGGCTTGGCTTACGATGGCTTGGAGGCCCTAAGTGAAGCAAAAGAAGGAAGGGAAGGGGGCTGGAGAGATGGCTCAGTGGTTAAGAGTGCTGCCTGCTCTTCCAAAGGACCCGGGTTCAATTCCCAGCACCCACATGGCAGCTCACAACTGTCTGTAACTCTAAGATCTGACACCCTCACACCAATGCACATAAATGAAAAATTAAACAAAATATTTAAAATAAAAAAATAAAAAGGAAGGGAAGAGAACAGATCCTTAATGAGCACCTACTCTATACCAGGTCTAGATACCACATGTATACAGTCTCTCAAAGAGAAGGAGTCACTCTTCTTGTTCTACAGATAGAGATGCTGAGGTTGCAGAGCAAGGTCTCGGCTAGCACGAAACATGGGGGCGGGGGGTAAAGCTGGTCCCCCCACTCCACCCTAACACTGCTTGTCTCTCATACCCCTGAAGTGAGCCTCTAGACACATCCTCATTCTTCCTTCTGTCAGCATGACCTTGAACAAGTTACAGGAAGTCTGTAAGCCTCAGCTTCCTCCTCTGTGAAGCGGACATGCTAACAACATTGGGCTGTATGGTGAAATGAGATGCCGAGCATGAGGGGCCAGGTAAATCCGGAGTGACCACCAGATAACGTCAAAACTTAGAACTGGCACTTGAAGGGCATAACCCTGCTCCAATTTAAGGAAAGCCCTGCCTTAAGAACTGTAGTCCAGGTTGGAGAGATGGCTCAGTGGTTAAGAGTGCTACCTGCTCTTCCAGAGGTCCTGAGTTCAATTCTCAGCAACCACATGGTGGCTCACAACCATCTATGATGGGATCTGATGCCCTCTTCTGGCCCATAGGTGTATGTGCAGGCAGAGCACTGAATACATAATAATAAATAAATCTTAATTTTAGGGGCTGGAGAAACGGCTCAGTGGTTAAGAGCACTGCCTGCTCTTCCAAAGGGCCAGGGTTCAATTCCCGCAACCACATGGCACACAGCTCACAACTGTCTGTAACTCAAGATCTGACACCCTCACATCAATGCACATAAATTTAAAAAAAAAATTTAAAAACCTGTAGTCAGCTGGGCGTGGTGTCACATGCCTTTAACTCCAGCATTCGGGAGGCAGAGGCAGGTGGATCGCTGTAAGTACGAGGCCAACCTGGTCTACAAAGTGAGTCCAGGACAGCCAAGGCTACACAGAGAGACCTTGTCTCGTAAAACCAAAAACCAAAACAAAACAAAAACAAGCAAACAAACAAAGCCTGTAGTCCTGGGGTGGGGAGAGGGCTCAGCCTGGCTGCAGGAGGCTGAAGACCTGTGCTCCATCCTCTGCTCCATCCTAGAATCTAAATTTAAAAGGTTTTGTGCAATGGGTGTCCTTGTAATCCTAGCACCAGGGAGGTGGAGGCAGAAGGATTCTGGCTTTCTGGTCAGACACTCTAGACTAACTGGGGAGCTCCAGGCTGAAGGAAGACCTTGTCCCAAAGGTCATGACTGTCCTCTGCCTTCTACATATGTGTGTGCATATTTACACACCATGTATACACACACACATACACTGTTTTTGTTTGTTTGTTTTTTCTGAAACAGGAGCTCACTTTGTAGACCAGGCTGGTCTCGAACTTACAGAGATCCACCTGCATCTGCCTCCCCAAGTTCTGGGATGCACCACCACTGCCTAGCTACACACACTGTTTTTTGTTTGTTTGTTTGTTTTTTAAAATTTATCTATTTATTATGTATACAGTGTTCTGCCTGCATGTACACCTGCAGGCCAGAAGAGGGCATCATATCACATTCTAGATGGTTGTGAGCCACCATGTGGTTGCTGGGAATTGAACTCAGGACCTCTGGAAGAGCAGTCAGCACTCTTAACCACTGAGCCATCTCTCCAGCCCTGACACACTGTTCTTATCCCCATGCTATAGACAGAAGAGAAATGCTGGGTGCTACACCCAGTCAGTGCTTCTCCCACAGTCTGTTTTGACTTAACGCATGGGTGCATGAAGGAAGAAGGAAAGATTGGGAGAAAGAAAGTAGTAGGTGGCTGTCGAGGCTCTGCCTGAGAACCCTAGATTGAAGGCTGCATGGTGAGGTTGTCACTTCCCAGCCCCTGACAGCCGACACAATTTGACACGTAAAACCCCCCTGGCCTAGTTCCTCTGAGAAGCCCTCAGTAAACAAAGAGGAAATCAATTCTTAACGGCTGCAGAAGCCATTCCAGTTAGATGGCAGAAGGGACCTACTGACAAGAGAGGAACTAGGCAGCAGGGGAATTCCTCACCAGAGTCAGGAAATGACATAGTGGTCCCTGCAGACAGCTCCCTGGGCTGAGCTCTGGGAAAGGACGGAGCCTGTGAGGTGCAGGGCACAGTTCCCACAGACCCTGCACAGGGGAGCCATTGTCTTGTGGAGGAGACTTGTCACACCCTTAGGTCAACAGCCAAATGTGAAGGTCACTTGGAAACGAGGGAGTAAAGCTGGGAGAGAGAAGGGGGGGGGACGGGCGGGCGGGCGGGGTGTGCACCTCAGAGAAGGAGCCTGTGTGGTCATGTGAGAGGCATTCGCGGACAAACAGGGGTGAGGAGAGGGTGACGGTGTCCCAGGAGAGTCACATTTACGGAACCCCGCTACTGTGGGCCCGCACTGTGCTGAGCTCTTTGCAGATGGTGTCTTGGCGCCTCTGCTGCAGCTATTAACTGTGTGAGGCTCTGCGGGGCTGAGGGCTGTGAACACGGCTCCTCCCCTCCTGGACCATAGCTGTGGGAGGAGACAACGAACAGAAACCACAGTGTGTGGTGATGGGGGTGGGGGGTGGGGGGTTGGGGGGGTGGGGGGTGGGAGGGTGCCTCGAGTTGTGTCGGCAGGACCTGCAGGCTTTGAAGAAGAAAGAAAAGCACGGAGGGGGGGTTGCTGCAAAGTGTCAGGGAGTAGAAAATCGCTTTAGGTGAATGAAGGCCTCCCCTTCAGCAGAAACCAAATGCAGCTGAGGGAGCTGACGCAAGCAAGGTGCAAAGGCCCTGGAGTGTGTGTGTGCCTAGGTGAGAGCGAGGACGGGGCGTAATGAACTAGCAGCTATTGAGGGGGGGTGGATGGCCTAATGCTAGAGAACTGGCTGGCCACAGGAAAGATATTTGATTTTCTTATGAATTGATAGGAAGCCACTGGGAGCTTCTGAAAAGTGTAATGAGGTTTTTTTTTTTTTTGAAACAGGGTTTCTCTATGTAGCCTTGGCTGTCCTGGACTCACTTTGTAGACCAGGCTGTCCTGGACTCACTTTGTAGACCAGGCTGGCCTCGAACTCACAGTGATCCGCCTGTCTCTGCCTCCCAAGTGCTGGGATTAAAGGCGTGCGCCACTAGGCTCAGCTTGATTTATAGTGTTTTCTCATGCAGGAGTTTTGGGTTTTTGTGTGTTGCCTTTATCAATTTTTTAAATTGCCTTTTCAGTCATCACTAGACTTTTCCCACTATTGAGATTTAAATCCGCCTGAGGTCTCCTCTGTGCCTTTATGGGTTCTTTTACCTTGGGTTTTTCTAGCAGTTGAATCTTTGATCCTTTGGGGCTCATCTTGGTGCTCCCTGAGAGCACAGGTCTATTTTTACCCCCACTAGGCCACCTGGCTATCCCAAGCCCATGCATAAGAGACTCCCCCTCCACTGGGCCAGGCCACCTTTAGCAACTCCTGAACTCCCATGCGCACGCCACTCTATTTCTAGACTTTCTATTCCAGTCCCCGGGCCTGTTTGCCTCTTCCTGAATCCCGATTAGCTTGTTCCATTGACAGAGGCTTTTTGTTTTGTTTGTGGTGCTTGGGATTGAACCCAGGACCTCACCCACATAGGCTACCTGAAGTGGAAGCTTAAAATACTGCCATCTAGTGGTGATAAGATCAGTGTTAACCTCTCCTACCTCAACACCTTTTTTTTTTTTTTTAAAGTTTGCGGGGTGGGTGGGTATCTTGCTAGCTCAGACACCCCAGTAGCCACCAGAGATCATAGGCCACGGCTGGTTTGCCACGCCCACCCCACCCCACCCCACCCCATCTCAGACAGGGTCTCACATAGCCCAGGCTGTTTATAGGAGGGGCCAAGGTTGATTTTAAACACCTGACCACTGGTCTTCACCCCCACCCCACCCCCAAGTACTGGGATTAGATCATCCACTCTCTCTCCCTTCCTTCCCTCTCCCTCCCCCCCTTTTTTTTCCCTCCACTTTTTATGTTCTCTTCCCCTCCACCTCTCTCTCTCCCCATCCCCCACCCCCGACGCTCCTGGGTCTTACAGTCTAGTAGGGGAACAGGGATCAAACAAGTAATTGCATGCCATGTGGTCGCTTGGCACAGAGAAGCGACAGATAACAGAAGCAGGTGAAGGAGTGGAGGAGGCTGAGGAGGAGCTCTCATCTGCCACTGAGGAGGCTGGGAAGGAGGTCCTGTGGTTTCCTGGGGAGAGAGGAGGGCTGAAAGCGAAGGCCCAGGGAGGGAGCACGCTCATAAACAGCAGCTTCGATCTAGGCATGGAGGCCCCGTGAGGAGCCGCAGAGCCATGTAGGTCACGGCAAGGACACTGGCTTTTCTTCTGACACCTGGAGCCAGGGGGACAGTGGATGGTAGGGTGACAAGGTCTGACCTCTGTCTCCAGAGGCTGGCTCCAGCTGCTGCCCAGAGTGGGGGCAGCTAGAAAAGCCACAGATGGGATTTGCGGGGAGAGAGGAGGAGAGATGTGACCTGTTTCTTGGGTCCTCCCATCCTCAGCCTCTATGTCAGGCAAGCATCAGGCTCTGGCAGCCCAGTGCATGCTGGGGGCTAAAGGAGGCAGGATGGGGTGGGGAGGTGGCGGGGGTGGGGTGGGGTGGGGGGGTTGGGGGGTGGGGGGGAGCAGGGAAGATGATGATGGGTGAGTCATAGCAGCATAGTGGCTGGACAGTGCCTCTGCAAAGGCCCCAGAAAGCAAAGGCTACAAAACCTGAGAGTCTCTTCTGTACCGGGGATGAAGATGCCCCAGACAACCTAAAAGTAGTGACCACCAACCACCAAGCTCTGAATCTGGCCAGATAGAGCATACTTGTAAGAAACTCAGGGAGCTAAGACAGGAAGAGGATGAGTTGGGGCCAGCCTGGGCTACAGAGTATGATCCTATTTGTGCACCCAAAAAAGTAAGAAGCCTGGCTGGGGGTGCAGCTCAGCGTGTAGAGGGCTTGTCTAAGCATGGAGTTCTGGCTTTGGTCCCTAGCGTCACGTAAAACCGTTGTGGTAGCACAAGCCTCTAAATCCTAGCAGGAGGAGACCGCAGAGGGATCAGAAGTTTAAGGTCACAAAGCAGGGTTTGGTGGCTTATTCGAGACCCTGGTGCTATAGGGGCAGAGACAGGCATATCCCTGGGGATCTTATTAGCTAGCTTGTCTAGCCTAAGAGGTGAGCTCTGGGTTCCATAAAAGAGCCTATGGCAAAAATATCGCAAAAATACAAGGTGGAGAGTGATACAAGGAAGCACTCTGACCTTGACCTCTGGTCTATGGAGGAGTACAAACACACGTGTACACATGCATAAACACATATACACACATGTCCACACATACACGTAAGAAAAGAAGGCCAGAAAAGTGGCTCAGAGTAAGAACAAGTTTCCTGGGGCTGGAGAGATGGTTAAGAGCACTGGCCGCTCCTCTAGAGGTCCTGAGTTCGATTCCTAGCAACCACATGGGGGCTCACAGCCCTTCTGTCATGCAAACACATATGCAGATAGAACACTCATACATAAACAAATGAAGAAGAAAAAGAAGAAGAAGAAGAAGAAGAAGAAGAAGAAGAAGAAGAAGAAGAAGAAGAAGAAGAAGAAGAAGAAGAGGCTTCCTTTGGGCCTCAGCCTAGGGAATTTCTTGGGGCCCTGGCTGGGGTGAACAGGAATTAGAACAAAATGGATTAAGCAGAGGGCTCAGGGCTGGAGAGAGGGTTCCGTGGTTACGAGCATGTAACTGCTTTTGTGGGGAACCTGAGTTTCCACACCCTGAACCCATGTAGCCCACAGAGTTTGTGATTCCATCTCCACGGGGAATCCAAAGCCTCCAATAGCAGCAGAAAACACATACCCATAATTAAAAATAATAAAAAAAAAAAAGTGTGCATGAAGCCCTGGGGTTAATACCCATCGTGGCACAGACCAGGCTTTGTGGCCAAGGAGCATCTTTCATTAAAAAAAAAAAGATTTAGCCGGGCGTGGTGGCACACGCCTTTAATCCCAGCACTCGGGAGGCAGAGGCAGGCGGATCGCTGTGAGTTCGAGGCCAGCCTGGACTACAAAGCGAGTCTAGGACAGCCAAGACTACACAGAGAAACCCTGTCTAGAAAAACCAAAAAAAAAAAAAAAAAAAAAAGATTTATTTATTATGTATACAATGTCCTGCCTGCATGTATGTCAGAAGAGGGCACAAGATCTCATTATAGATGGCTATGAGCTACCATGTGGTTGCTGGGAATTGAACTCAGGACCTCTGGAAGAGCAGACAGTGCTCTTAACCTCTGAGCCATCTCTCCAGCCCAAGGAGCATCTTTCAAGATCATCTCAGTGACATGAGATAAAGGGAACTGTGTGTGAAGAACAGAAGAGACGAAAGCCCAGAGGACGGAAACTGCCAGGCGTTTTCAAAGAGCTGAAAGTTCAGAGTGGCCGGAGGGAAGGATGTAAGAAGAGAGAGGGATCAGAGGTTAAGAGCATGGACTGCTCTTCTGCAGGACCCAGGTTCAAATCCCAGCACCCACATGGCAGCTCACAACTGCCTGTGACTCCGGTTTCGGGTGATAAGACACCCTCACACAGATATACATGCAGGCAAGACACCACTGCACATGAAACAAAAAATAAAATATATAAACTAGAAGGAAGGGGGCAGGGCCTCAGCTAGAGACCCGGGGCACACAGCTGCAGGAGTCTTGCTGAGTGACATGAGGACTGGCAATAGGGAGCTATAAAAAATTTTTAAAAAAATATTTATTTATTATTATACATACAGTGCTGAAAAGGGCATCAGATCACATTATAGATGGTTGTGAGCCACCATGAGGTTGCTGGGAATTGAACTCATGACCTCTGGAAGAGCAATCAGTGCTTTTTTTTTTTTTTTTTTTTTAATTTCTTTTGGTTTTTCGAGACAGGGTTTCTCTGTGTAGCCTTGGCTGTTTTGGACTCACTTTATAGACCAGGCTGGCCTCGAACTCACAGCGACCCGCCTGCCTCTGCCTCCTGAGTGCTGGGATTAAAGGCGTGCGCCACCACACCCAGCTCTACAATCAGTGCTCTTAACCGCTGAGCCATCTCTCCAGCCCCCAACTATAGAAGATTTTTATAGAGAGGAATGTCCCACTCTTGGTTGGAACAGGAAGAAAACCTGCCCTAGGATGTTCTTGATGGCCCTGAAAGGGGACCCTAGGGCTTCAAAGGACCTCTGAGGAGGGATGGGGAGGATGGATTATCTATAGGGGCCAAGTTCAACCCTCACTATTCTCTCTCTCCAAACAAAACAAAACAAAGCCCTTTGGGAGGAAACTCTCTTTCACTCAGAGTTAGTGCCATCACAGAAGATTGAGCAACTCCTTTGTCAGAGGAACCACAGAGAAATCAGTGGCAAAGCCGGAGGGCTAAGAACTGGGGTTTTGGGGAGCCTGTGGGGAAAGGAAGAGAGCGAGGTCCGTGAAAGGAGTGAGCGTGTGGGCTTCACACCACACCACACCCAGACACAGGTCTGGCCTCGGCTCACTGCTGGCTCGATGACTCAGAGGTGACAGCTCCCAGGGCCTGGGCACAGTGTTCTCATGCAGAGGGTGGTCCTCAGAGCTGACGTGAAACTGCTCTAGCCACAGGCAAATCAGTGGTCTGATCAAGGTCATGAGGGAAAAGCCAGTATAGCTACAAGGCAACTCGCAGCTCACAGCTCACCGCAAACCTAGGGAAGGGGGCTTTGTTCTTGTTTGTTTGTCAGGGTCTTATGTATCCCAGGCTGGTCTTGAATTTGCTGCCTATGGGACTTTGCTCTTTGAGATCAGAGTCCCTGAAATAGCTGTACTCGGTCGGCCACACCTCTGTCACGCCTGGCAGCCTCATTGCTGCTCTGATCCTCTCAGCTGTCACCTCTCCCACAAGCAGGTGTTGTTTGACCCTGTCCCCTGGAGATGCTGGGGCATTCCTGCGAGGCCTCTGCGGCGGCGCCTAGTTGAACCAGGCCCACTGCCACTGCCTCGAGCTTCTCGAAGCTGTCCCACGCCTCCAATCAGGAAGGCTATGACATCATTCCCATAGTCCCAGAAGCTACGCCTTTCCAAAAGAGGACACTGGTGGGACTACGGCTGTGCACTTCCGAAAGGTGAACATTCCCATCTGAGTCATGCACATCGTAATTGCCCTGGGCTGGAGAGATGGCTCAGGGCCTAAGAGCATGTGCTGTGCTTCCAAAGGACCTGAATTCGATTCCCATCATCACCAACAGGCGCAAGCACAAACTTACAAATATACACATAGTTAAGAACAATACAAATAGGGGACTGGAGAGATGGCTCGGTGGTTAAAGAGCACTGGCTGCTCTTCCAGAGGCCCTGAGTTCAATTCCCAGCACATACGTGTGAGCTCACAACTATCTGTAATCCCAGTCTTGGGGATCTGGGACCTTTCCTGGCCCCCAAGGGTACCAGACACACATGTCTGGCAAAACATCCATATAAACAAATAGCTAGATAGACGAATAAATAAAGTAACAAAAATAAAATTAAAACAATTAACTGCCCCAGGTCAGGGTCAGGTATGGTGGTGCACGCCTCTAATCTGAGCACTTTGGGAGGCAGAGACAGGTGTATCTCTGAGTTCAGAGCCAGCTTCGGCTATATAGGGAGCTCCAGGCCACCCAGGGCTAGGAAGTGAGATCCTGTCTCAAAAATAAAGTAAGATGAAACAGAACTGCTCCCAAGAAATATGGGCAAAGCAAATAGGCCCAAATTTTTTTTTTTCACAGCACAGGGGGTTGAATCCAGGGCACTGAGCAACCTATGAGCTTCACTCCAGCTTTCTTTTTATTTTATTTTCTTTGTTTAAGAGAGGGTCCCAGGGGCTGGAGAGATGGCTCAAAGGTTAAGAGCACTGTCCTTCCAAAGGATCTGAGTTCAATTCCCAGCAACCACATGGTGGCTCACCACCATCTATAATGGGATCTGGTACCCTCTTCTGGCCCACAGACATACATGCAGACAAAAAAATCACTGGGAGTTCGAGGCCAGCCTGGTCTACAAAGTGAATCTAGGACAGCCAAGGCTACAGAGAAACCCTGTCTTGAAAAATTAAAATAAATAATAAGGGAATATCCTGATTCCCTTATTGCTGTAAATGTTAACATGTGCAGAACGCTAGATGTGTGTGGATTTGGAGATAAATTTTAAGGTGAGAGACTTTGGCTCCCCACCCACCCACCCCCGGCAGACTGGGTTTCTCTGTGTAGCCTTGGCTGTCCTGGACTTGCTTTGTAGATCAGGCTGTCTTAGAACTCACAAAGATCCCCCTGCCTCTGCCTGCCAAGTGCTGGGATTAAAGGTGCGCGCCACCACCCAGCTTCCTTACTGCTCTTATGCATAAAAACAGTGAGGCAGAGCTGCCCCTGCCTATCTGTGAACTACAACGGACTGGAGAGTTGCTTTGTTTGTCCTGTTTTTAAGTCTAAAGCCCAAACTCTTCCTGAGGCCAATTACACAACAGCCACTCTAGAAAGACACAGGTACCAGTATATATATTTTTTTCTTCTAATGCTCCCAAATTATTCCAGGTAGAGAGATGTGGAGAGAACTGTATTAGTGAGAAAAAGGCTTTGGGAAGGTTTGTGGCCCGGGCCCCTATTTGCCTGAAGGCACCTTTACCTGAAGAAGAGGAGACTGTAGGAAGCACGGCTTGGGGTGAGCTGTTTGAATAGAATGGCTAAGGACTTAGGCCTCAACGAGGGCACTCTTTCTGTAGGTCAGAACCTGGGGTGCTCCCGGCAGCTGTGGGTGCCAAAAGCTGAGCCCCACTGGCTCCTCTGGAGTTCATCCTCAGGCAGGTAGGATGGCCCAATGGATAAAGACACCCATAGCCAAGCCTGATGCCCTGAGTGTCATCCTCAGGTCTCACACCATGGGGGAGGAGAAAACGAACTTCTGTAGGCTGTCTTCTGCCCTCCACACAAGCGAGACAGTGGCGAGGCAGAGGCCCAGACACACACACACACACACACACACACACACACACATCCTGTCGTGCATCAGTGTAAGGCGTGGCAGCGCCCTGCGCCTTGCTCTGGGAAGGTTCCAGCAAGCCCTTGACCTTGTTAGGGGCATGTGTAGAACAAAGGCAGTGAAGCTGTCCGAGTTTGGGGTGTGTGACTGTTTGCACGGCTGGACTGGCATTTCCCTGGTGTTAGCTACAGGGACCTGTCAGTTCAGCAAACAGGTCCTGTAAGAATGTTTGGTGCCAGGCTTTCCTCTGGGACCATTTGTTCGGTCAGATAAAGTACCTCTGAGTCGTGGTGGTGCGTCCTGTCCAGTCCCCCTCCCCTCCCCTCCCTTCCCCTCCCCTCCTCTCCTCAGCAGCCTCTGACAGGGCCTTCCATCTTCCACTGCTTGTGGGCTGATGAAGTCAGCTGGGCTTTTGAGGCCAAATTCTTGGGGGTGGGGTTTCTCAGTCTGAGGTTCTGAGGTTGAGCGCTGAAGCCTTGGGGGTGCTTGCGGCTCAGTGCTTGGACTTGCTGTCTGTATGAGCAAACAGACCTGTACCCCCTCCCCCTGACTCACAGCGCATGGCTCCAAGTGAAGGACACTGTTTGTCTTGCCGGGTCCGACGGTCTTTGGAAATGGCAATGGCTTGAAAGGCAAAAGGAAGCGCTGCCCAGCCCTCTTCGCGTGCCTTCCTGGGACCCTTCCCTCTCCTAACCAGGAGGCCCTGAGCTTTCTAGTCTTCCACCCCTCCCCCCAGCCATCTGCTTAAAGGACATGGCTCTTCACAGGAAGTCACAGGCCTCTGCTTCAGCAACCTCCAGCTGCTGCTGGCCCAGGTCCCTTTGCAGGCCGGTCTAGCGACGCTTGCTTCCTAACACCCTCCTCTGCCACCAGCCAAGAAGCCTGTGTGGCCTGTTCCTCTCTTTTTCCCTTTAAATCCTCATGGGCTCTGTCTGGGGGCACAAGCTGTGGACTTGGTAGATAGACCTTGACGGCAGAGGGTCCTGAATTGTGGAACGAAGGGAGAATGGGAGGAAGGCCCTTTAGAAATCCCGGGGCTGATCACTCCAGCGTCCAGGCTGCCTGCTGCAGAGCAGAAGCTCAGTCCAGTCATTTCAGAAGACGGTGCTGGAGCCTGCCCCAGGAAGGGCTTTTAGTAATTGCGGACTAGCGCAAGGATAATCAGGGCTGATGAGAAGTCTAGCCCGGGACTACAGTGCCACCTGGTGGTCATATCTGTACACTGCTCCGTGAAATTGTGGGAGCCTTTTGAGGAGGGGACTGTAGAAGGGTACCGGGGCTTGGAAGGAAGCTCTCTAGATAAAGGGATTTGACAAGGGGGCAGGGACTCCTCTAAGTCAACGGACGTGGTATGCCTGTAGTCCAGCGCCCGAGGAGGCTATGGCCGAATTCTTGCGCCGAGGAGTTCAAGGCCAGCCTGGTCAGTACAGCAAGAACTTGACTGAAATGGGGGTAGGGAGGAGCAAAGTGCTTGATAGATGGTTCAATAGCTGCCGCTTTTCCAGGAGATGGAGTTCCGTTCAGTGACTCACAACGACCTGCAGCTCCACTTTCTTCCTGTCTCTCTGGGCACACACCCCCTTTTTGTTGTTGTTGTTGTTGTTTTTGTTTTTCGAGACAGAGTTTCTCTGTTTATCCTTGGCTGTCCTGGACTCACTTTGTAGACCAGGCTGGCCTTGAACTCACAGCGATCCGCCTGCCTCTGTCTCCGGAGTGCTGGGATTAAAGGTGAGCGCCACCACGCCCGGCTACCCCCCCCCCCACCTCTACCCCCTTAAAAAAGAAACTGGGGGTCTGAATTTTATTTTATTCTTTTATTTTATACCCGGGATCGAGCGCAGAGCCACCGGGGTTTAATCTGGGGCTCCTCTGAAGATGTGGCTCCCGAGTAAAGAGCAGCCTCTGCTGGTTTGGGTTCGCCCCCTGTTTGTGACCAAACATGGCATTGCCCAGCACCATCTCCACTTTAGTCACCAAAGTTGGCACTACAAGGTGGCTTTTCCCAAAAATAAACTCCACACTGGAGCACGAGGATCTGAGAAGGCCAGGGGTTATGGAGTGTGTGCTTTGGGCTCGGCGGACACTTTAGAAGAGGAAGCCCACGGGGCTGGAGAGATGGTGCTTGGGTTACGGGAGCTTCCTGCTCTTCCAGAGGACCCGTTACGTTCCTAGTGCCCACTTCAGCTACTCTTTTTCTGAACCATACAACACACACACACACACACACACACACACACACACACACAAATTCTACAACTGGGTGGTGATGTACACCTTTAACCCCAGCACCCGGGAGGCAGCATGTCTCTGAGTTCAAGGCCAGCCTTCTCTACAGATAGCCAGGGAGGGCTACACCGAGAAACCCTGTTTCAAAAAACAAAAAGCAAAACAAACTCTTATCAAAGCCAATCATGATAGCGGGAGAAACCCACTGGTTTTAATGTTGGTTGGTTTGTTGTTTTTAGAGACAGGGTTTCTCTGTCTTATCTTGGCTGTCCTGGACTCACTTTTATAGACCAGGCTGGCCTCGAACGCACAGTGATCTACCTGCCTCTGCCTCCCGAGTGCTGGGATTAAAGGTACTGTTGTTGTTTTTAATCTATATGAGAGGCTGGAGAGATGGCTCAGAGGTTAGGAGCACTGTCTGCTCTTCCAGAGGTCCTGAGTTCAATTCCCAGCAACTACAAGGTAGCTCCCAACCATCATATAATGAGATATGGTGCCCTCTTCTGGAGTACAGGGACGCACGTGCAGGCAGAACATTGTATATATAATAAATAAAAAACAAACAAACAAATAAATAAATTTAATGTATATGAGTGCTCTATCTGCATGTACATCTGCAGGCCAGAAGAGGGCATCAGATCCCAATATAGATGGTTGTGAGCCACCATGTGGTTGCTGGGAATCAAACTCAGGACCCTATTTGGAAGAGCAGATGGTGCTCTTTTAACTCTGAGCCATCTCTCCAGCCCAACCTCTTGGCTTTAAAGAAAAGGGAATTGCAAGTAACTTCTCAGGCCTCAAGCCTGCAGCTGGGCCAGACCTCAGCTGTGTGTCTGTCTGAAGGCCACTTCCAGAGAGAAGTCTCAAAGTACCTAGATGCCACATGCCTCTGCTGCTGCGTGTCGCCGTGCGGTGCGGTCTGGTGCTGTGTGAATGCAATCACTGACGTCTGTGAAGACTGACAAGGGTGAGGGGTGAAGAGGAGGTGAGCAGGAAGGAAGAGGGAGCCTCGTGGACTCATTGTGAGCTGCAAGTGGACAGGAAGTGGGTCCCTGTTGCTGTGGGGTCCTTAGCACCTGGCACGGTGCCTGGCATAGACGGATTACTCAGTAAATGGCTGTGGGATGAAAGTGAAGAATTAAGTTGCATTCTGGGAGAATACTGTGAGGAGAAGAGTGGGCAGCCATTTGCAGCCTGAGCTTCACTGGGGCCTGGGATTTGGATCCTAGGGTTATAGACAGGCAACCCCAGTACTCAGGAAGCTGAGACAGGAGGACAGTCATGAGTTTGTGACCAGCCTAAGACACATAGCAAGACCCTGTCCCCCCCCCCTCACACTAATTAATTATAGGGTTGCAGAGATGCCTCAGCAGTTAAGAACACTTTCTGGGCTTTCAGAGGACCCAGGTTCAGTTCCTAGCATCCATATGGCAGCTGACAGGGATCTGTCACTCCAGTCCCAGGAGATCAGACACCCTCATCTAGTCTTCTTGGCTCCTAGACACACACACACAGTGCACAGACACACATGCAGGGGAAAAGCCCATATACATCATATAAAAATAAATAAGTCTCTTTTAAAAATTATTACTTAGCCGGGCGTGGTAGCACACACCTTTAATCCCAGCACTCGGGAGGCAGAGGCAAGTGGATCGCTGTGAGTTCGAGGCCAGCCTGGTCTACAAAGCCAGTCCAGGACAGCCAGGGCTACACAAAGAAACCCTGTCTCAAAAAACCAAAAACCAAAAACCAAAAAACAAAAAAAAAAAAAACAAAAAACAAAAAAACCCAACAACAAACAAACAAAAAACAAAACAAAATAAAAATAAATAAATATTATTAATTAAAATGATTTTTTAAAATTAGATTTGTGGGAGTAGAGCTGCCTATCTTCAATGGTGTCCAAGGGAATAAGCGGATAGTGTTGTCCCAGGAAGAAGTGACTCTCATTCGACGCCCATCTTTGGGAGAAAGGTAGAACTCTGAGCCCTGAGTGCCAAGCCTGGCTCGGCAGTTAGAGATTGTCTAAGTCCCAGGTTGGTTATTTCATACTGTGGTGGCGGTTGACATTTACCGAGAGCCTGCCGCGCTCCAGGTACCAACGCTGCAGCCTTTCTATGCTGTGCCTCTGCCGCTTAGGTACGTCTGCCAGGCACGCTTCTCTGGGGACAAGCCAGCGGTGGCAAACAATTGCCATCTGCCTAGGTGGCCCTGGAACCAAGGCAAGCAGGATGGGAGGAAGCAGTGGGTCGTGAGAAGCACGGGGATGGGGGGGAGGGGGGGCGGAAGGGGGCGGGAGGGAAGGGAGGAGAATGGAGGGGGGAAGGCAGGAGTGAGGGCACGGGCCTTTAAGTCCCTCCTCACTAGTGCTGCAGGGGAGACGGGGGGGGGGGGGGGGGGGACGGGGACGGAGGACGGAGGCGGGGGGGGGGGGGGGCGGCGGGGCGGGGGGGTGGTGGTGGCTCCAGAGGGCTTGGAATCATAGTTCTTTGGGAGGCGGCCTCTACAGTACACAGATAGCCCTCTTGCTGGGCATTGGGTCTTCCCAGCCGACTTGGCAAGCACTCAGCCCACTCACTAGCAGCTGTCACTAGCGTTCAGTATCAGGCACATGGCATCGGGGCTAGCATGTGCGTTTTACGCCGTCTCGGATTTGGAATGGAAACCGGATTTCTTCACAAAGCCGCGAGCGCGCGCGGTGGCACACGCCTAGTGTCCCAGCACTGGGGAGGAGGCAGAGGCAGGCAGATTTCTGTGAGTTCGAGGCCAGCCTGGTCTACAAAGTGAGTCCAGGACGGCCAAAAAGGTACACAGAGAAACCCTGTCTCGA
Source organism: Acomys minous (assembly GCF_964271855.1). Lineage (NCBI taxonomy): Eukaryota > Metazoa > Chordata > Mammalia > Rodentia > Muridae > Acomys > Acomys minous. The sequence continues at coordinate 108,581,176 of NC_140487.1, read as the reverse complement.
AAAACAAAACACACACACACACACACACACACACACACACACACACACACACACAAACAAAACAAAACAAAAAAATATTCACTTCACAGAAGATCCTTCCCTGAACTTTGTCTTCTCCATCCGGGTCTCAGAAGCTTAGATCTGACTATTGGTTTTCTGACATTGAGATTCCCAGTCCCTATTCTAGGGCCCCCCTGGGGACCTGCCTCTGTCGTCTGTGGCAGCAGCAGCCTCGGGAGCCACACTGTCTCCTAGCACCTTGCAAACTAGAGGATGGTAAGAGAGTGGATTAGCCCGCGGCTCCCGAGAACCCTCTCCTTCCTCCTCGCCCTCCCTCTTCCAGCTGGAGTCCGGAACTTTCTCTGTCTCTCTCCCCAGTGACCTAGATGAGAAAACACTGTGTCCTGTGAATCACGCAGGCAAGGAGAAGGCCGGGTAGACCTGGCTGGGGCCTGCCTCAGCCACACGCCCCCCTCCCCCCCCCCCTTTCTCCCCTCAAGTCCACCGCAGCTCCCGGAACAAAACCAGCTGACTCTGTTTCTGGCCCAGAGCACGGGCTGTTCTCTGCCTGGAGTGTCCTTCTCAGGCTCACCTGCCTACAGAAAGCTCTCCCGATCTTGTTCTGAGATACCGCCTCCCCCGAGGATCCGCCTCAGCGCTGTCCTCCTTCTATAAGGCTGTTAGACTGGAGTGCTCCGGGCCAGGGGCCTGGCGGCCAGGAGCGGAGCTCAGGGACTCTGTACTCACAGAGGCGGGGGCAGAGGTGGATAAGCCAGGGCTCCAGGGCTCTGAAGAAACATTTTGGTGACTCCATTGCATGGAGAATACAAACTGCCGTATCTCTCTCTCTCTCTCTCTCTCTCTCTCTCTCTCTCTCTCTCTCTCTCTCTCTCTGTGTGTGTGTGTGTGTGTGTGTGTGTGTGTGCGTGTGCATGCACAACAAGTTACCTTGTGAAGGCTTGGCAAGGCCTCCCTGTCTTTGCATACCCCCCCACCCCCACAAAGATGAAGGTTGGTACACGGAGCCCACACTTCCTCTTAGCCTCTTGCCTGGTAATTGGAAGAGAAGCACTGACCAAGTGGGGTGGGGGTGGGGTGGATTTAATGTGTGTGTGTGTGTGTGTGTGTGTGTGTGTGTGTGTGTGTGTGTTGGGGTCTATTCAGGGACATCTCAGTACCCAGACGAAAGCAGAAGAAGGTCAAAGCCAGGCAGGGTGATGCATGCCTGTAATCTCAGCACTTGGAAGGCTGAAGCAGAAAGATCCAGAATTCAAGGCCAGGCCAAGCTGAACTACATTATCAAGGACTGTCTCAAAAACAACCAAAGGTAAGGGGGTGGGAGAGTGTAATTTCCATCCTTTCCAACCTTAAAGGGAGGAGCCATGTTATGGGTTTCATTTGATTGGACACACCATTTTTTTTTTTTAAGATAGGATTTCCCTATGTAGCCTTGGCTGTCCTAGACTCACTCTGTAGACCAGGCTGGCCTCGAACTCACGGTGATCCACCTGCCTCTGCCTCCTGAGTGCTGGGATAATAGGCATGTGCCACCGAGCCCGGCTTTGTGAAGTGCATCTTGCTTCCTCTGTGTTTCCATTCCAAATCCCAGACATGCACATGCTAGCCAGGCAGTGGTGGCGCAGGCCTTTAATCCCAGCACTGGGGAGGCAGAGGCAGGTGGATCTCTGTGAGTTCAAGGGCAGCCTGGTCTACAAAGTGAGTCCAGAACCCTGTCTCGAAAACCCTCTCTACCCCCCCCCAAAAAAAGCACATGCTAGGCTAAGTCCCCAGGCCCAATGTCACATTACTGATACTGAACGCTAGTAGCAGCTGCCTCTGTGAAGACCTCCCTGTGCGGTGCTGTTCAAAAGAACAGTATCAAAATCCTGTGATGTGTGAAAGGTCACCACCTCATAGCACTAGGGTATTCCTAGCCTTGTCTAAGTCAATCCCTGACCAAGCCACCTCCATCTTCCCCTTTAGAGTTTTGTTTTATGGCACTGTCTCATTTTGTACCTCTGGCTGGCAGGCCTGGAACCCACTATGTAGACAAGGCTGGTCTTGAACCCACGGAACCCGAGTGCTAGCTAGGACTGCAGGTGTGGGCTGTCGAGAATGGTCTTCCCCGGTTGACAGATGCGGAAACTAAGGTTTGGCAGGCCTTGGCCCATGCATCTAGCCTGAGTGGCTAAAATGATACTGACTGGGTGTGAATGCTGCCCCTGGTGGTGAGTAGTTGCAAGTACTTAAGTAAAAGCAAGCTGCAGTACTTAATGCTGGCCCCTCGTTCTAGCCCCAGGAACCCTCAGCTGGGGTCCCACAGACGGTAGGAGCATGATGGGGGCCCCAAGTGCCCGAATTCTGCACCCACTGACCCTCCTCTTCCACGTACGCAAGGCTCCAGGACACCAGACACTGTCCTCTGAGCTTCCGGAGCGTCTTTTTTCTCCCTGAAGGGGAGCTAACGAAGTTAACAAAGCTAACGAAGGAAAGGTGTCAGAGGGAAGCTGGTGTCGTTCGCTCTGCGTCTAGAGCTAGGGGACAGCCCCTCTGATTCTGGAGCGTCTCACAAAAGAAAAGGGACATCACCCAGGGACCATGCTCTTGACGAGGCTGCCCACCTGGTGACCACGAGACCTCACTGGCAGGTGATGATGATCCAGTAACAGAATTGGTAAAAGCAACAGCAACAACAAATTAGAACTGACAGAGCAGGGATTCTTTCCCGGAGCCCTGGCTAACTCTGTACCGCCCCTTGTATGTGATAATCCTCCCCTCCATCCCATTTCAGAACCGCGCTTGGGTCTCTATGACAGAGATACCGAGGCTCTAGCCCCACCAGGATCTCACTGTGCGGCCCTGGCTGGCCTGCAGTGTTCCTCCTCATCCCTCAGGATCCTTAACCAGCCTCCCCTTGCCACGGTACGAGAACGATACCTTTTTTTGCCGCACGGTGGCGCCTCTCACGGATCTGGCTCCTGGACTGTGAAACGCTAGGGGGAGACGTGTGGCCTTCAGACCCTATTGTTTCTCATTCCGCTCTGATGCTGGGTCGGGGGGTCCGGGTGGGGGTGTGGGGAACACGTGTTCTGGTAAACTAGAACCCTGCCTCCTCGGGGGCTGCGCCAAGTCCGTGTCCTTTCTGCAAGTCTTGTCCCACCTGGTGGTCGTGCGTACGGGTGGATGGTACCAGTTAGCAGGGTCTGGTGACTCATCTTTACGCTTAAGAGACTGAGGCAGGAGGATTGCTGCAAGATTCAGAACAGCTTAGGCTACATAAGGACTTCCAGGCCAAGGTAGACTACAAAGTAAGACCTTAAATGATGATGATGATGATGATGCGGTCTGGAGAGATGGCTCAGTGGTTAAGAGCACTTGCTGCTCTTGCAGAGGACTGAGGCGTGTGTGTGTGTGTGTGTGTGTGTGTGTGTCCTCATAACCATTGTAACTCCAGCTCCAGGAGAACCAACACCCTCTTGTAACCTTCTCACACGCCCACACCCCTCCTCACACACCAGGCACACCCACGGCACACATATATGCAAGTGGCAAAACACTCATACACATAAAATGAAATATATCCAATAAACAGATGAATAAAATGTAATCAAATAAATAAAAACCTACAAGTAGGTGCTGTGATTACCAACCACGCATTACAGAAGCCTGGGCTTGGAGATACTGCACAACAGCCCCAAGGCTGCGCAGGTAGCAAGGGGAAGAGTCGGGGTTTAAACCTGAACTGACTGGTGCCCATGTCCACACTTGCAACAGCCACTGCTGAGAGTTTCATCTGTCCTCAGAGGTGAGCTCACTGTCACTGACCACTGACCTTAGGAAAGGTGGCTCAGTCTCCTTTAAAAATTAATTAAAGGCGCGTGCCTTTAATCCCAGCACTTGGGAGGCAGAGGCAAGCGGATCACTGTGAGTTCGAGGCCAGCCTGGTCTACAAAGGAAGTCCAGGACAGCCAAGGCTACACAGAGAAACCCTATCTCAAAAAACAAACCAACCAACAAACAAAAAAAGAATGAAAGGAAGAAGAAAAGAAAAGAGTTATGGGGGTTGGAGAGAGGGCTCAGCACTTAAGAGCACTGACTGCTCTTCCAGAGGATCTGGGTTCAATTCCCAGAACCCACATGGCAGCTCAAAACTGTCTGTAAATCTAAAATCTGACACCCTCACACAGACATACATGCAGGTAAAAAAATCAATGTACATAAAGTGAAAATATTTTTTTTTCCAAGACAGGGTTTCTCTGTGTAGCCTTGGCTGTCCTGGACTTCCTTTGCAGACCTTGAACTCCCAGAGATCCACCTGCCTCTGCCTCGAGTGCTGGGATTAAAGGTGTGGGCTATCACACCTGGCTACATAAATATTTTTTAAAATAATTTTAAAAACCTGGCTCAGTGGTGCACACCTGGAGTCCCAGCACTCAGTGAAGCAAAGGCAGGCAGATCTTTGTGAGTTCGAGGCCAGCCTGGTCTACAAAGTGAGTCCAGGACAGCTGGGACTACAAGAGAAACCTCGTCTCAAAAAATAAAAAATAAAAAAAAATCAAAGCAACAAAAATGTATGTATGTTTTGTTTTTTTGAGACAGGGTTTCTCTGTGTAGCCTTGGCTCTCCTAGACTCACTTTGTAGACCAGGCTGGCTGGGAACTCACAGTGATTCGCCTGCCTCTGCCTCCCGAGTGCTGGGACTAAAGGCATGCACTACCATGCCTGGCCAAAATGTATGTATGTACATATGTATTTTGGGGGTGTGAAGGGAAACATGTGCCATGGCACATACGTGGAGTTTGGAGACCAACTTGCAGCAGTAGGCTCTCTTTCCATCATGTGTCCTCTGGGTACTGAACTTAGGTTGTCAGGCTTGGCAGCAATCACCCTAACTAGCCGAGCCACCTTCATGGCCCTTTTCCATCTTACAGAGGAAGAAGTAACTAAGGGGAAGCGAAGTGATAGAGGGTTTCGGGCGCAAAGAGCTGAAATGACATGTCTAAGCTAGATTTTGTGGCTCTCACAGCCTTCCACCCCATCTGCTAAAAGCCCTACCTTCATATTAGTCACAGCCCAGGGCATGAAAGGACCCTGAGGATTCTGCCTCCCTAAACCGCTTTCAGGCTCACAGGCAGGCAGCTTGGCAGAGGAGGGGGGGGGGGGCCGGCTTTGCACCCACACTTCCTGCCTCCTGGTTTTTACCTTGGAGGAGAGAAGAAAAGCCGAGTTGCTGCCCAGAGCCTGCTGATAGATGGGTGCTACCGCGAGGAAGCTACTTTCTGGCTGGCTGTAGGCTGGCTTTTTATAATCTTGTTGGATCCCCTCCACCCTGCCCCAGGCAGCCAATCCCCACCAGAGTTTCCATTTCCTGCACTATGCAGAGTTTTCTGGTCTCCTCTCTTCCAGCATCTGTGCCCTGCCTGCTGGCAGAAGATTGTAATTCAAGCCAGGGACCTTGGGAACAGCCAAGAGTCTTCAAAGCATGTCATACCACTGTGGGAGCCACCACCCTACTGGGCTTAGCGGAGTTGACCACCAGCTTCCCTTAGGGCACAAAGAGCTTTCAAAACCCTGACCCAATTAACACTAAGAGCACTTATTGAGCGCTTGCTGCATGACAGACCTGCACAGAATGCTCTGTGTACACCGAGGCCTTTCCAGTTCCACGGTGGTACGTAGGCTGTTTGTAAACCATGCAAAGCTTTGGGAATGAAGTCATTCTCTTCCATTGTTTTCTGGTTACTTTTGATAGGCACACGGTAAAAATGTGAAGTCCAATGCCAGGGGTAGTGGTGTACGCCTTTAATCTCAACACTCGGGAGACAGAGGCTGGCTGATCTGTGTGAGTTCGAGGCCAGCCTGGTCTACAAAGTGAGTCCAGGACAGCCAAAGTTACACAGAGAAACCCTGTCTTGGGGTGGGGGTGGGGGAGTGAAGTCCCTGTTCATATGACCACTTATATGCATATATAATATTTACTTGCATATATAAAAATATAATAGATATTTCTCCTGAAATGGACCCCTGGCTTTATTTGTTTACTTATCTATTCAGGAAGGCAGAGTCTCCCGCATGCCAGGCTGGCCTTGCATTGCTTTTGTAGCTGAGGATGACCTTGAACTTCTGCGGCTCCTGCCTCCACTTCCTGAGGCGTGCACCGCTGTGCCTGGTTTCAGCTGGGGTGGGGGATTGGTGTGGGTTCTGGAGATCAAACTTGGGTATTAAGCTTGGGAGCAAATCCATTTACCCACTGAGCTGTCTCTCTGGTCCAGGTAGAGCATTCTCGGAAGCCTTTGGATGGTGCTACTTGCAGAAGCACTGTGGGTAATTTATTATTTTTTGGTGGGGGGTGGGGGGTGGGGGTGGGCGGGGAGGGGAGAACATAGCAGTTCCTGAAAGTCAGAATCATTACTGACCCCAAAGTAGAAAGGTTCTCTACAACAGGTGGCTGGCTGTTGTCTCCCAGCAACACAGCCATAGCGCTGTTGCCAGAAGTTGGCTCTTTATTGGCAGTTGCTAGTTCAGCCTCCGGAAGAGAGAGCCTGAGCTGCTCAGCCTGTTTGTAGCCCCATGGATACTCTTTTGGTTTTTCTTTTCTTATTTATT